>NC_056733.1:1983661138-1983773638 GCF_019279795.1 Protopterus annectens | reverse complement strand
GCCATTTAGATGTAACAGTGTTCCAGTAGCATAGAAACTTCAGAATATCTTAAATGTTCAGGGTCTACTTATTAGATTCCCCTGAAGTGTTTGACAGTGCCCTGTATAGACACAGACACCTTGAGTGACATTTTTTCTGTAAAAGCACAACTGAAATTTCACCAGTATCTAGTTGGACATAGGACAACTAGATTGCAGTAATGAGTACTGTCCCCAGAGTTGCAAACTGGATACTCCTAGCATTGCTTAATATTCTCACTCCAGCTGCCAAAACAATAAAAAAGAATGTGTTGCCATGGATACAAACATTCCCACTATCTCTGTTACCAGGTTGGTGGATATGGGCATCCTGAGGCAGTGTAGAAATTGCCTCATGTTTACTGACAACCAGTTAATTCTCAAACAAACTGATATGGTATATGAGATCTGTATTTATATAATGTCACTGGAGGCAAAGGTCTTACATAAAAGTACTCCTAATGTCAGTAAGGTTGTCAGTAGTACACACACTGCACCAATCACACACAATTCAAAGCAGATTATAGATCCACATATACTGTGGTACATAAATGTAACCTTCCTAAACCCTAAAGACTTCCTAGATGAAGTACACTCAACAAATGCCATCAACAACCCTGAATACACTCTTTCAAAACAACACCCACCTCAGCACATACTGGCACATCTCATGGAGCCCATAAGACAAACCACCACACAATCCAACATTCTGGTCATTGGAGACTCCATTGTGAGATGCACTGATGTCCCTTCTTACCAGGCTGAGTAAGGAGAAAGTCATGGTCAGTAGCTTATCAGGAGCTAGGATGCAGGTCATTGGACCACAAATGCCAGTATGACTCAGTCATAGTCCATGCAGGAGGAAATGACCTGAGACATATCTCTCTAGACTATACAAAGTGTGACATCATGGAGCTCTCAGAACATGTGTCCCAGGCTAGTATGAGCCTTGCACTGGGCAGTATTTTACCTTTTCCAAGGATGATGCCACAGTATGAACAAAAGATGACTGAATTTAATAATTGGCTTAGTTTCCGGTGTCATTCTAAGGGGTTGCAATATTTGTCAGCATGGGAGGAAATGGTCAAATGACCATGCTGCTTTGTCAAGGGGGGGTCTGCACCTCTCCACTCTAGGTTTTCAAATATTAGCTAAAATATTGTCCTCCCCCATAGTGCTGTTTTAGGCAATGGAAAACTGAAAGTACTTCTGATATAGCAAATCAAAACCAAGAAAATCTAAAGGTATTACTGCTCAGTGCTAGGATTCTAAACAAAAAAAACTCCACTTCCTAGAAGCTGTCTTCATCCTAGAGAATGCTGATGTCTGTGGGGTTACTGAGACATGGTTTAAAACTGTGGACAGCATACAGACAGTGCAAGGTTATAATGCCTTCAGCACATTTAGACCAGCTACTACATAGACAAGGATGAAAGGTGGAGATGTCTCGATTTCCATCAAAAATAAATATACCTCAAGGCTGGTCAAACAGGACAATGCACTTGAGCTACTCCATGTTCAAATCACTATAGGCAAAATCCAATACCATTTCCTTGCAAGCTATATATCCCCATCCATGACCAAGGAAACCCATATGATGTACTTAAACTTATCAGAAATACTCACCATCCAACCTAATACCATATTTATGGGTGACTTTTACTACCCCACTATTAACTGGGAATCCTACATGACAAAAGTTCTTAGTAATGACCACAAAACTGAAAAAAAAAAAAAAGCAGCTCAAATGGAGAAAATCACCAGCTGATTTTATTTCCAAGTAAAAAATGAAAAATTGAAGTATGTAAATGTCCAGAAAAAATGCAAATAAAAATCCACAATCCACAGGCAGTGTAAAAGGGGTCTATATTAAAATTGTGAAACCTCACTTACGCAAATACGGAAATGTCGACACATATATAGCGAACCACGAAAACTCCGAATGTCCTGAAGCGCGAAATTCAAAATGTTGAATCGTCATAGTTGGCCCTTATCCAATATAGGGGTCTATATTACATTATCGAAAACCTGTATCATCGAACACCAGAAGACTGACATGTATAGCGCAAACTATGGTAACAGCGAATGTACAAAACCGCGAAATGCGAAATGTCAAAGTGTCATGGTTGGTCCATCTGCAGTATAGCTCCGTAAGGTAAGTGTGCGATAGTTACAGACCTTAGGGTTAGGGTGCGGGTTAAGGTAAGTGCATAGATAGGTAATGTATGTAAGGTTTAGTGTAGAGTTAGAAGTAGGGTTTTGTTAACTGTATATGTGTGGATTATTTGATTTGTTTGGGTATATGTCTGTAGGGTAAGTGTGCGATAGTTATGGACCCTCCGCACCCTAACCCTAAGGTCTGTAACTATCGCACACTTACCTTACGGAGATATACTGCAGATGGGCCAACCATGACATTTTGACATTCCGTGTTTTGCGGTTTTGTACTTTCGCTGTTACCATAGTTTGTGCTATACATGTCAGTCTTCTGGTGTTCAATGATACAGGTTTTCGATAACGTAATATAGACCCTGTATAGCTCCCTAATGTACGTCTGCAATAGTTGCAGACCTTAGGATTAGGGTGCGGGTTTAGGTAAATGCATACATAGTAATACATGCAACCTTTACTTTAGGGTTAGAAGTAGGGTTATGTTAAGTGTATGTATAGTAATATAGTTATGTAGCTGAATGTATACGTAATTTATACTTTTCCTGTAGTTGGGGTTGTTTGTTTATAGTTAAGATACATTTGTGTGTAGTGAATGTTTGATTAGGATATGGGATATATGGGTGAAGTGTAGATATGGGGAAGTGTGGATTATTTATTTTGTTTGGGTAGGTAGTACATAGCAGGTGGTGGGGTTGGCCAACTATGACTATTCGACATTTTAAATTTTGCGCTTCAGGACGTTCTGTGTTTTTACGGTTCACTATATATGTGTCGACATTTCTGTATTCGCATAAGTGAGGGTTCACGATTTTAATATAGACCTGCAGAAACGATAAGCATTTTTGTCCCGTTGAATTAAACCAGAACTTCATTAGATGACATCACTAAAAACTTAAACATATTAAAATCCATTAAGGTCCAATCAAACTTCAAGGTTCAAATACACCTAAAACAAAGCACTAATAACAGCATCCAAATATAATGAAAGCCTAAAACCACATATTTGAAGTTTTCTAAAATAGTATATATAAAAAATATAAGATAACATAACTTGTTACTTCAAAAGCAACATTAAATACTATCTAGAATTTGGTTTTAGTTTTAATAAACATGAAAGTGATTCTGCTTCATTCAACCCAGGCCAAAATTGAGCGAGCTCCTAACCGCAACTGCCAGAACAGCTCAGCTTTTTCAAGCAACAGCGGCCATGCCCCACCCATTCCTGACAAATTCAAGGTCTCCAAGACAATGAATTTAAATTGATGGTTTCTTCAAGAGTTAATGTGTCTTGCTTGGGCATTGGTATCTTTTTCTGCACGAATGTTACAAAGATGTTCACCAATCCTGCTCTTGAGCTTGCGTTCAGTCCTGCCCATGTAAAAACATGTGCAAGACATGATAGCACCATAAACAAATTTTGTGAAGTTACAGCTCAGTCTACCATAAAGTTTTATGCTGTAACAGTTAATAGTGACCTGGCTAATGTCTAAAATAAATTTACAATAAACGCATGAACAACATTTCATCATATGGCCGAAATTATTATTACCCTTGATATGTTCCAAGATATTCTTGAAATCGGAACCTGGATTCCAAAATGGTGGTCGACTAGTGAACAGCCTATGCACAGAGCTCCTCACCTCAACTACTTTTTCTAAGATACTACACACTTCGAAAAGAGCTACTTTACCTTCATTTCTTCGGTAACTGCATCACCTTCGCAGTGGGAAATAACTCATAATAGACTTTCATCATCTCGGGCTCTTCCACAGTGTTATTCCCACAAGTAACTCAGGGAGGCCTGCTCCTACTTGAAACACCTCTAACTCCACATGGCTAAACAGACAAAAACAACAAATGACTCTTTTACAATGGAAACTCAAACAATTAAAGCCAAAGCCTCAGCAATTTTTTCACCTGAAAAAGAAGTCCTTTCAAAAAGGCAGAGAACAAATAAACAAAATGCGGAGCCTATCAAAAGTGATACAATTAGTAAAGAAGACTCTAGCTTCCACATGGATGAGTTGAAGCAGGCCCTCCAGCCCATACAATCTGCCATACAAAGCTTCTCGGAACAACTTTCAACTATAGGTAAATCCATCAATCAAATTGTGGACAGAGTAGACACACTTGAACAAAAAGTACAATCCAATGAATTCCAACTACAATCCCTATCAGATGATCTGCGTGCCAAAACAGCCTCTTTATTAGACCTACAGGCAAAACTTACAGATTTAGAAGCTAGAAGCAGACGTAATAATATATTAATAAGAGGTCTTCCAGAGAGCTACGACAGTCAAGGCTTACTTGCTATAACAAAACAAATATTTGAATCACTACTTCACCCAGAAGGGGGAAAAAATATCACAATTGAGAGAGCCCACCGTGCGCTTTATAAAAGACAAGATGCCTTAGCTCCTCGTCAAATATATACAAGACTACTGAATTTCCAGACAGCTCAACAGATTTTATATGCAGCAAAAAAAAATAAAAATTTCATGTGGAATAATCACAAATTAACCTTTACACAAGATTTACCCATCTTCATCAAGGAAAACAGACAGAAACTAGCTCTGTTTTGTTCAGACCTAATTAAAAGAAACATCAAATTTCAAATGCGTTACCCAAACACTTTGACTTTTTCCCAAAATGAAACCAAATATACTGTAACCTCCCAAAATGAAGCAAAAGAGATCTTCCTCAAAATATTTAACAAGATTCCAGACCTTGGATAAATTCACAATCTTCCAGCACAAGCGTTTCAGCAGTTTTACACTTCAAATGCTTAATTCACTCACCGGAGGCTTCAGGGACATCGCCGCTCTCTAATTCAGCGCCAACATTGTCTTTCTAACAGTTTTGTGACTGTTTAAAACAGTAAAACATCCTTCCTTATGTTCAAAGGCAGATCCACGTGTCAAGCAAGGAACACATCGTCGTCGCGAGGTTTCCAGAGGGACTCCTTTTACTGGGATGCTTGAAGTGTACGTTTGTTAGGTCTGTTCTCCTTCAATCGCGCTTATAGCGCTGATCATCATAAATAAGTCCTGATTACTGCATTCGGATCCCCTGTACATACTACAGGTTTACAAACGTTTTTTTTTTTTTTTCTTTTCTTTACTGTTGGGATAACTTAAACTATCTTACATCACTAAATTATGAATAGTCTAAGCCTCCACAGGTGAAACAGTGGTGAATTAAGTTATGCAACGCTTCACCTGTCCTTCTGAAAACATTTAAGCTATACAGAGGTATTCCTAGGTTTAAAAAAAATGACACAAACTCTCTTGAACACTGTGTTTCACCCACTCAGAGACAGACACTTGTGTAGACTGATCAGTACCACCTAGTCTGTGGCCTTTAGATTTGCTCCCTGCCCACATCAATATTTATAGAAATGGATTTTTTGGCAACTGTGCAGAAGAGAAACCCTTACTTTTATTCTTTCTGTTTGTTAAAGCTTAATACTGGCAGGGAGATGTGCTTTTCTCTCTCTCCACATGCTCATTAAATGTAACCTGTAACATATGTCAGCAGTTCTGGCTAGATGGAGGGGTAAGACTGAAACTAGGTGGTGTTGATGTTGGAATATTGCCCCAGGTGCCCTCATGGCAACATATAAATGACTAGCATTCCATATTCTAATAGGGCACATAGATGCAGCATTCAGGTTCAGAATGAAGACATACAGCCAGGAAGACAGATGGACAAGCATTCTGAATCATCTGGATAAATAACTTATTATGCCAGTCCAGAATAATCACAGTCTATAACACTGCTGGAAAGTAAGGTTTGGTAAACAGAAACTCTTGCTGACAACCAGTCTTGTGCTTTGACTACACACACAAGCACTAGTGTTAAATCTGCATGGCTTCACCTGTTACAGGTTATATGTCTAGTCATGAATTCCTATAGGTCTGTATCACAACTTGGTGTCTCAGTAATGTATGGTATCAGGCTGTGCTGCAAAAAGAAAATATCTTAGACTAGCAACTGTAGTAGCATGAGCTTTGAACCTATTACTTCTCATCCCTTGAAAATCATCTGTTTATCAATCTCACAGTCTGTCTGTACCTAAATAAACACACTGCAGTAAGCAGTAACTTTGGTTAGCTTTCTCTCTTTATCTACTTGTCTGTTCATCTGTACCTGTCCTGCCTATTACACCACCATTTTTTCAATGTGGCTATACCTGTTATAACGTTCACATTAGAATCTGCACTGACAGACTATTACGCTGGATAGATACAGGTGAAGTAATAACATTTCTGGCAAAAATGTGTGACTTTCACCACTTACCACCATCACTGCAGCTCCAACAACTGGGGCTGGCTACCAAATCATCGGCTTCACAATGCCCAAAAGCTGGCTAATGGAGGCAGTTACCTTTCTTCTTCATTTAGATTACTTTGTTTGCTTGCCTCTCAGACAGCCACAACTATCTTCCTTTACTCCACCAGTAACAATATGTTTAAATACTCTAGATATGCCTAAATATGTCTCTGAGCTAGTCACTTAACCAGAAAGTACCCTCAGTTTGTCCTAGAAAAGGGACGCTTATGTCTAGTGGACCTTCCAGGCATACATACAAATGTATACTGTAGCTATTAAAAGACGCAACAGAGGGCTAACTACTGTTCAATAAACTAAAATGCAGTAGTAGTAGAAAAAATAATAATAAGATATCCCCCCAACTAATAGGACAATAGAACTTGCTATGGTGATTCCTGTCAGTTCTTGTATGCCAGGGTCTGCCATCCTTTGGATATAAAAAAAAATGAAACAAAAGTAATGGACATATTTACTATGGTCAGGTAGTGTCTTCAGCTGTTATTCTAAAAATATTAAGGAGTGTGCAGTCAGAAATAGGGTATTCTCCACGGTTGCCTCAAATTTCTGGAATGTAGAACTTACATTTCAGCTGAGGATTCTTTCAAGTATAAGCCAAAGGAGAAATTTAAAAGAAAAGCTGTATGTCATTCCTTTTCAAAAACTCACTGACAAGCAATATATGTTATAACTCCTGTTTTTGGAAGAATGGATGGATGACACTCACTGATATCATCACAGCTGAAAAAGTACTGATGTGCAATGTTTCAGTATGGGTCCACATTACAATGAGAATAATGCATTACACGGTGTGCTTTATGACAGGATATTATCATGTCTGTTGTGTACAAAGCACTTGGCTTCACCTCATGCCTCCAGTGCATTTTCTGGAGTGACAGCATTGTATGATGCAGCACATCCTGCTGAGTGCTCAGTTTTAATTACAAAATGAACCACAAGAATCTAAAAGCTTAATTTGCTTTTAACTATGGTACTATTCCCTGATATTGCTACAACTGAAAAACTGTATATTTTATCTTTTGCTGTGTCAAATCTATATTATAGTGGAAAAATCTGAAAATGTTGCTTTTATTAGATAGCACATATTTCAAGAATTGCTGAACAGCATGGCAGTATGCCTTACATACTCCAGACACGGTAATCATATCTCATGATCCCAGGGACTGTTACACATTAATTATAGTATTTTTACTCATATAATGAATCTCTAAGATTATTTTACTACAGAATGTTTATACTCACAGATGCAGTATTTGGTAAAAATTTTATGACATTTTTCTTTATTTTTTTTTTTTTTATTACAGCTTTTTTGTCATAACCTTTGATATCCATATTCTGTTGGGACACTCCAGTTACTTGAATTGAGGACCAGGATGGTCTGTCTAAAATCCTCGACTCTATGTTGCAAAAAGCACATAAAGTAAAGGCATAAACACCTTCACTAACATATACACAACTCACATAGAAACATAAGAGATGTCAGGAAGAGCTTTTTAGCTCTGACTGTAATTAACTAAACAAACCCATATCCTTAGCAAATCTAGTGCATTTGTAAAAACCAACATATAGATACACTTACAATATCTTTCTGCTTTACTGAACTGGCTGCAGTTTACAGCTAGAGAAGTTTCCTTATAGAGTTGGGAAGTTAAGAAAGAAATAAGGCTCTGTGTGTCATTTGCTAATGGGGGCAGGGTGGCCATGGAGTCTGACATAATGTTGTAATACAAATGCAATGATTTAATTTAACTTAACTGGCAGTTAAAAGCTATGTAGGGGTTTTGTAGACCACCTATACCCAAATCAGTAGTGCTTAAACCTGGTAAATGGTAAACACAGAGAGAGGGAGGATCTCAACAACACAACAAGACTCTTAGTTTTAATTAGCTCTGCCATTATCAGAGTCTGCTCATTGGAAATACCTTCTTGCCCAAACAACACCACAACTACTTATCTTGTTTAGCTTTTCAACCATTTACAACTCTTGTTATACTGCCAAACTCACTAGTATCAGGCTCTTGTTTACGACGAACTTAATAATGCTTTAGGGTTATACCATCTCTACAATCTACCTGTTGTGTGCGAAATTCCATAAGAAATGCTACTACTGGTAATAAGTCTGTTATATATAGTATTTATAGATTTACATTTCTCACATACATTAAGCTTAAGCGTTTAGGCTTACAAGCATATGTTTATTTACACAAGGTCATACTTACATGACAAACTAGTAGGTGTAGCATCTACATACGGATGCTGTATGTGCATTGTAGTAGGGATCTAGTTTGATAACCCTTTGGATGAGAATGTTTATGTATATATGTATAGAACTGTTAGGGTTTGCTTTTGTTAGTTTTTATACTTCTTCGCCTAAGGGGTTTAGGTGGGTAGGCACCGGGGCATGTCAGAAGGAGTATTTTGCTACTTCCTCCTCTACATCCAAACTGTTTACTGACACAGATATGATACGGTTTTCCATATCCCTCACAGCCTATTGCAAACACAAGGCAGTCTCTCTCCAACACACATTATTTTACCCATATATTACATTAAGTCTCCAAATATATAATGTTTCCTTATACTCTGTTAGTTTTTAACTTACATGAGCTGGGCCGTTGACTCTTGGAACATCAAAGGCTTACAAAATACCGCTAAAAGAAAACTGTTTCTCCACCTGTTTTTTAAATCCCAGGCTAATATTAGCTTTCTCCAGGAAACACACTTATCTGAGAATGAATGGGAGCATATAAAAAATAGAAAATGGATCAGGTCCATAATAAGTGCTGGTGATAGCACAAATTCGAAGGGGGTGGCCATTATAATTAAGAAACAATTCCAGGAAGCTATCAATGAATATAAATCCGATACAAACGGCAGATGGTGTTATTTCACCTCTACACTCCCAGATTCCTCCAAACCAATTATGTTCTTGAACCTATATGGTCCTTGCTCTCAACAACAAACTTTTATCTTAGAAATCTATAACATACTAAACTCATTTCCAAATTACTTATTCATAGTAGGAGGGGACTGGAATGTGGTAATAGACCCTAGTCTAGATCGCACCAGCAAATCCTCCTCTTATAACTTCCAAGCTTCTATAGCCTTAGAGGAACTTATATCAGATTTTAATCTTGTAGACACTATCACTTTTAGTAATATTTCGACCAAAGAAAATTTATATACCTTCTATTCTAACTGTCACAAATCTTGGTCACGTCTAGACTTCATTCTGATTTCGGACCCCCTATCTAAATTTAAAAATACTTTTAATATTGAACCCAGATCTCTCTCCGACCACGCAAAAATCTCTCTTAAAATTAGATTCAACACGCCTGATTTTAATTTTGCTAACTGGACCCTTAACAATAACCTACTAAATAATAAAGATATATTAAATAAAATTAATAACATGTTGTTGGTTCTCGACATTAATCTTACAAAATCCCTAATCCCTCCAGACATTCAATGGGCGGCCTGTAAAGCTGAAATGAGAGGTTTTTTGATTAGCAAAGCTTCCTTTCTTAAAAACTCAACACTAAAAAGAAAATACTCTATCCCTCAAACTCTCATCTTTAGAAAAAAGTCAGAGATTATCTCCAGACCCAAAAACTGAAGTACTGATCAAATCCACGCGCAAAGAATTACTAGAACTTCACTCACAGAATTATTCCCTACAGGAACAAAAATGTATAGCAACATATTCTGAATGGGCTCAAACCCCCTCAAGAACTCTGGCAAGAATATTAAAAAATAATAACGGTGCTCCCAGAATATCCACCCTTCACTATCAAGGAAAAATTTACAATTCAGATTCTGAAATAATACATTTATTCTTTGAATTATTTTCAGATATCTATAGTAGCAATAAACAAGATACTTTCAAACCCCAGATGGAGTCTTTTCTTAATTCCATTAATTTCCCTCTCTTGAACCAAATCAAGTCTCTCTTATCTGCCCCATTTACCATCCAAGAAGTCCAAGACATCATAAACAACCTTAAAAGAGGCAAATCTCCGGGCCCTGATGGCTTCACTACTAACTTTTACAAAGCCTTTTGCCCAAAAATATCCTCCATCCTATTGAAAGTCTTTAACTGTATCATTAAGGAGGGTATTACTGACTTACATTGGAACAACTCAAAACCATCTTACTATTAAAAACAAACAAGACAAAGCAGACCCACACAATTACAGACCAATCTCGTTAATAAATGTTGACATTAAGATTCTTGCTGCTATTTTAGCTAATAGATTACAAAAGATACTCCGTCTTTAATTTCCCCTGACCAAGCTGGTTTTATGAGCAATAGACACACATGGGATAATACCCTAACTTTGGATTCCCTAATACAATTTACCAAAAAAGACAAAAATCCAATATATGCCCTAACCTTGGATGCCTCTAAAGCTTTTGACAGAGTCAACTGGGACTTTTTGTTTGCTACTTTGTTCCATTTCAATATACCTAAATCCTTCTCGGATATAATCAGAACACTTTATACAAAGTCTTACACATACCTTTATATAAACAAACAGAGATCCAAGCCAATATTGATTACTAATGGAACAAGACAGGGTTGCCCACTCTCACCCTTTCTCTTTAACATTTTTATCGAGCCCTTCTTCTTATATATCGCGCAGAATACGCACCACAAAATCCCTAAAATCCTAAACACACATGTCGCACTATCAGCTTTTGCAGATGATTTAAATCTATACTTCCAGTTTCCCAACTCAGACCTATCCAAAATCTTTGATGCCATTAAGTACTTCTCCACCGCATCAGATTACCTAATTAACAATAAAAAATCACATATTTTCCCAATCAATCCCAACTCCCACAAATCTTTCTATTTCCCAGTCCTCTTTACAAATAACATATAACCTTAAATATCTAGGTATCCATTTTGTACATAACCAAGCTTCCATGCTCCAAAATAATCTACTAAAACATGGTCCACCATCCAGCAAGATCTACAAAGATGGAAACTTATGAATCTAGCCTTCTTGTCCAAAGTAGCAATACTGAAAATGAATGTCTTACCCAGACTCTTATATCAACTCAATGCTTCGGATATAGTAGTCTTTAATAACTTCTTTTCCAAAATTGAAAAAGACCTAGCTAGGTTCATCTGGTTCCCAAGTCAGTCAGGATCTCTTACTCTAAATTAACTTATCCTAAGGAGAAAGGGGTTAGGCCTTCCAAACTTTCAACTGTACTACAAGATCATCTGCTCAAACAGAGTCTGGTCTATTTCAAACTTTAGCAGCAAAACCATACCCACTCTCCATCATGGTTAAAAATCTGGCATCACCATATTATCTCTAACAAAATTAATCCTCAGGCTATTCCCTTTCTATCCACTCTTTCTATAAACAATTGTAATTTAGCACATTCTCTGAAACATAAAATTAGGCTTTTCCAAAAACTTATTAAAGACATCAAACTGGAAAATATTCTACCCCTGCTCCAACCACTCCATCAAAATCCAAACATCAAAATCAACAATATGATGTTGGACCTTACTAAATTTCCTCTCATCAAAGATCTCAATGTATGGGACATCCTGAAACATAGATCAAAATCTCTTCCTGAGCTACGGTTAATTCTTGGAACCAATAACAAATACACAGTTATTCTTGACAACTAAGAGAAATTATACTTGCACAACATTTCAATTTTCCTCCTAACCCTCAGGAAATTAACAAATTAATTGAAACTATATCTGTAATATCAAGCACTAAAAAAACAATTTCATCCTCTTACAAACTATTGAATACTGTGCTATACAACTCAAACTGTCTCTTTTCCAACTATTGGAATACTGTTGGTTCTCCTATTACAGAGGACCAAAAACTCTCAGCTATAAAATCTACTTTAGAACTCTCCCTTTTTAAAAAACTCTTATACACCCAACTGATGCTAAACAATAATTCCTACTACACTCCTGTAATACTCAATAAATTTAATCCCAACTCATCCTCCTCGTGTACCTGTTGCCCCCATCCGAGAGCGGATCTACTACACATTATGTGGTACTGCAACCACTCTTACAAACTCTGGTGCTCTCTAAAAGTTCGTTTACAAAAAATGGGTTACTACACCTCAACCCTTTCGTGGGAAACAGCCATTCTCCATATTCCTACCTCCGAATTATCTAAAGTACAACTCCACATTTTAATTATTCTCTGTTCACTTATTAAACTATACATCACTAAAAATTGGTTAGATCGCACCAAACTTAGTTGGAATGGTTTCAAAGAGATGGCTTTCAAACACATCTCAGCTCATAAATTCATTATAAAAGGCCCCAAAAAGAGAGCTTATTTTGGTAAACTATGGAAGAAACTTATAGATGTGATCCATACTGAATAACTTCCCATTCATACCTTGAGTATAACAGTTATCCCTATTCCTGTTAATCTACCGGAGAGACACTGCCAACTCAATCATTATTATATTTTTGCAATACCACTGCGGAGGAATGTAGCACTGTTGGTTGTAAATATTGTATATAATTGTTTTTGGTTAAATTGATTACAATGCTCTCATTGTGCTGTTCCTATCCTTCTCATATGTATCATTGCTAAACTATGTGGTTACTCACAATATTCTGTAATTATCCATCGTTGCATTTCAATGTGTATAACTGTAATGTATTTCCTCTCTCAGTATGCATTGTTTCATACTTTGAAAAATAAAAGAATTATTTGAAAAAAAAAAATTCTTGAAATCGGAACCTTTTTTATACAGAAAAACTGGTCTATTTCCTACTTTGTCCCTGACCTCTTTTTTAATTTCTAAAACCTTCCAATTTAAAAAAAAATTCCATTCCCAAACCAACATAACAATGTTAGCATACAAACCCCCACGTGATGAACCCATTGCTATGCCCTCTTTCTGAAGATACAATTCTTTCTCAAACCAAATGAAATTAGATATGAACACCAAATCAAGAAGTTGTTTATAAGTATTAATCATATTCTGCTTGATACCCATACTGGCCAGATATTCACAAAACCATTCTTCTCCTGTATTTTGAGGGATGACAGTATATAAGTCTTTGATAAATCTTACTCCTGATGTTATTTTTATAAACTCTAAATCTAGCCTCTCATTTTCCGTTAAATTACCATACATAGCACACCATCTGATGTGTTTACTGTGCAAAGTTCTGATATCAAGTTCACACATACATTGAAAAAGTGCAAGAAAGGGGTGTAAAGGAGCGTTGTATATGCTAAAACTTCCTAAGGGATTATTGGCACAAGAGTAATTCGAAAATAACAATTACAAATTAATCTTATGAGCATATAACCTCAAATCAACAAGTATTTGTGCCAAATTCATCTTTTTAGAAGGTACAAAAGTCATTCATTTGGAAAAAAAGGTTGCAAAGATCAATGCTAATATCTAAGGATGAATAGTTATAGACTTTAATGTCCCAGCTTGGTTCAATATAACATGCAGGGGTGGTAGCAAACAAGTGGAAGAGTAGGATGAAGTTTCAGGATCAGGTGTTAATTGTATTGCCTCCTCGCCTTCCACGAACCGAGTCTGTTCCCCCAAACATTCCTCTGGGCACCTCTGGAGAAATTTTGTGTTGATGTTTGTTGTGGTGCTCCCCAATTGTGATTCATTTGCTGATTCTTCAGATGCTTGGAACGTCTGGGTAGGGGGGCTTCAGCGTTGTCTAAAAAAAATCATCATTTTCATCCACAAGATTATTAAACATAGAATCAGCTGTTTCCACTTTTCTTATATTGTTTGCTGGGGTTTTATAAACCCACTCCTGGGAACTAGGAGGTGGAGGATATGCAGTGTTGGATTTGTATGCATTACTATCACAACTAAGCTTTTTAAGCTTTCTTGCTTTAATGGTTTCCATTTGCTCATCAATAGAATGCAAAATGCAGGTGTACTCAAACTTATCAGAAAAGGCAAGGTCCTGGGTTATATTTTTGTCCAACACCAAAATGTCTCTGGTTAGTGTATCAATTGTGTCATTGTTGTTCTTAATAACTAAGTCCATATATTCCATGCCATGTTTGTCAAAAATCTGCAATAATTCTTTATGAAAACCAGAATTGGCAACAAGCCCTGTGGGAAACTGCCATAGATGCAATCCCTTAGGTACAATATGTCTTTTGATACATTCTTTGAAATAATCTGTGTCCATCTGAAGTTTTTTAATTTTTAACAGACAGCAGTCAAATTCAGATAATTTATCACAAAGGCTATTGTTAACCCCAGTGGTAACAGTGTTAAAGGCATTGTTAGATTTCGACCAGTCATTTAAACTAGGAGTGCCAAGAACATTTGGCCGATTAACAAGATTACTGAGAGGCTGAGATACTGCATCAGTCTCACCTGTGATGGCATTCCGTTCGGTGGGCAAGAGTGGAGATAATTCCACAGACTCTGGTGGTTCCACAGAATTGCTAATTCTTAAATCATGAGAAGAGATGTTTGGGATGCTGTATGTTGAAGCCTGGGACAAATGTGGCAACTGTTCAATTTTATCCATCCTCTTATTGAGCTGCTGGATCAAAACAGTTAACTCAATAATTGATTGCTGCAACTTTTGGGACACCACTGGTGATAAAGACTCCATTACTGCACTCCAAAGAAACCAAAAAGTCTTAGTAATTACCACGAAACCGAAAAAAAAAAAAAAAAAAGTGCTCAAATGGAGAAAATCACCAGATGATTTTATTTCCAAGTAACAAATGAAAAATTGAAGTATGTAAATGTCCAGAAAAAATCCAAGTAAAAGTCCACAATCCACAGGCAGTGGAAAAAATAAGTGCTTTTGTCCCGTTGAATTAAACCGTAACTTCATCAGATGACATCACTAAAAACATAAGCATATTAAAATCCATTAAGGTCCAATCAAACTTCAAGGTTCAAACACACCTAAAACAAAGCACCAATGACAGCACCCAAATAATATGAGGAGTAAGATTTATTAAACCTGATAAAGGAGGGAGTCTTGTTGCTATGGATGAAAGTGATTATATTAAGAAAATGAAATTGCTTTTGGATACACAAATGTATCAAAAAAGTTCAATTAACGAACTGAATATTCCTTATAGAAGGATCAGATGTTTTATGCAGGATTTATTTATTGATGGGTCTGTTGATATTCACCAATATAATGCCCTTACTGTCAATTATCCCACCAATTGCATGATTTTTGGGGTCCCAACAATTCACAAGGATGTATATCAACCTCCGATGCATCCCATTGTGGACACAAGGGGTTTGATTACACACCCTTTAGCCAAATTTTGGATATTGAGCTGAAAAAGTTTGTGTTTGAGGATCCTCATATTTGTATAGATTTATAGATTGGACCATATAATTTATGATCAGAATCAAGTCTTTATTACCATAGATGTCAAAGACTTATATACGGTCATCCCTCATCATACAGGAGAATAGTTTTGTGAATATCTGGCCAGCAAAGGTATCGAGCAGGATATGATTAATACTTATGAACAACTTCTTGATTTGGTATTGACATCTAATTTCATTTGGTTTGAGAAAGAATTGTATCTTCAGAAAGAGGGCATAGCAATGGGTCCATCATGTGGGTGTTTCTATGCTAACATTGTTATGTTGGTTTGGAAACAGAAATTTTTGTTTTCTTCCCCTGTGTTTTCCTTTTGCGACAATTATATTCGTTACCAGGATGATATTTTTATTCTATGGTCAGGCCCAAGAGTAATGATTGACCAACTGATCGATTATATTAATGATACTACAGTTTTTTTAAATTTACCCATGCCTTCGATTGCAATACTATTTCATTTTTAGATGTCTTGGTTAGGAAAAATAACACAGAACAAAGGTTTATGGCTGAAATATTTCATAAACCTACTTATTCCAATGTTTTTTTACATTTTCAGAGCAACCATCCTTTCTCTCAGAAAGGGGCTATTGTTAAAGGGCAAGTCGTTAGAGCAGCCCGAATGGTGACAGAATGGCATAGATTCGTGGATGAATGTAATACTCTCAAAAACATGTTTCTCAATAGAGGATATACTTCTGCTTTAACTGAGGAACTGTTTTTGGAAGTAAGAGAAAAAAGACTCATTGGTCACTTTAATCCGTTGTTAGGAGACAAGCTTGTATCTAGTACACCTCCTAAACCAAGTGACATAATATGTAGTGATGCACATAATTCTATTATTCACAACGTTTCCAATGGAGTTCAAAGTGCTAGTAGTAATCATAATTTTTCGAACGCTTTAATTACTATGTTCAATATGTTTAGCCATTCTATAAGGAACATTTTGTTTAAAAATTGGAAGGTTTCAGAAACTGAAAAAGAGGTCAGGGACAAAGTAGGAAATAGACCAGCTTCTGTGTATAAAAACAGTTCCAATTTCAAGAATATCTTGGAACATATCAAGGGTAGTAATGATTTCGGCCATATGATGAAATGGGGTTCATATTATAACACCGAACGCTGAAAACAATGAATGGTGTTACATCAACACATATTCAGCAAATGCTGAAAATGTCGAAACCACAGAACAGCGATTTCTTTCCTATGGAAAGAAATCGCTGTTCCACCCCCCCAAAAAAAACATTAAACACTTCCAAACACATAGACACATACCCTAACCCTAATTATACCCCCCGAAAAAACAGTAAACAACTAAATACACATATCCACATAACCCAACCATACATCTAACAAAAAAAAAACAGTAAACATTTTAAAACATATGCACTTACCTTAACCCACACCCTAACCCTAATGTCAGTAACTCTCGCACATTTACATAAACAGTTGCAAACACAAACACATTTACCTTAACCCTAATCCTACCCCCCAAAATAAAAGTAAACAGCTAAAAACACACACACACACACACACACACACACACACACACACACACACACACACACACACACACACACACACGTAACTCAACCATACATCTAATGCAAAATAAAAAACATTAAACACTTTCATACATATGCACTTACCTTAAACCGCACCCTAATCCTAAGGTCAGTAACTGTTGCACAATCATGCTCGGGAGCTATAACAGACAAGGGATCACACTACACTCCAGAAAAGGCAAAGCAACGAAGCAGTCAAGCGACTTCTTTCCCAGGGAAAAAATTTGCTGAACAGCCGCTTCGCTGTTTTGCCTGTTCGCCCTACATGTGTCGACGAAAATGCATTCGACAAAATGTGTTTTCGTCATTCTAATATGAACCCATGAAATGTGGTGCATGTATTTATTGTAAATTAATTTTAGACATTAGTCAGGTCACTATTAACGATTACAGCATAAAAATGTATTGTAGTCCGAGCTGTAACTCGACAAAATTAGTTTATGGTGCTATTTGCACATCTTGCCCATGTTTTTACGTGGGCAAGACTGAACGCAAGCTCAAGAGCAGGATTGGTAAACATCTTTGTGACATTCATGCACAAAAAGATGCCAATGCCCTAGCAAGGCACATTAACTCTAATAGCAACTATGAATTTAAATTCATTGTCTTGGAGACCTTGAATTTGTCAGGAATGGGTGGGGCATGGTTGCTGTTGCTTGAAAAATGTGAGCTATTCTAGCAGCTGCGGTTAGGAGCTCAATTGTTGCCGGGGTTTAACGAAGCAGAATCACATTCATGTTTATTAAAACTAAAACCTAAGTCTAGATAGTATTTAATGTTGCTTTTGAAGTAGCAAGTTATGTTATCTTATATTTTTTATATATACTATTTTAGAAAACTTCAAATATGTGGTTTTAGGCTTTCATTATATTTGGATGTTATTATTGGTGCTTTGTTTTAGGTGTGTTTGAACCTTGAAGTTTGATTGGACCTTAATGGATTTTAATATGTTTACATTTTTAGTGATGTCATCTGATGAAGTGCCGGCTTAATTCAACAGGACGAAAGCACTTATCTTTTCTGCTGCTTGTGGATTGTGGACTTTTCTTGGATTTTTTCTGGACATTACCGTACTTCAATTTTGCATATGTTACTTGGAAATAAAATCCTATATGACACCAAATGTACAGCCACAGACATTCATGAATTTTGTAAACACAAACTCCATGGACCAGATTGTCAATACACCAGCCAGGGGTGCAACCATACTGGATCTGGTCCCCACTAATATGGGAGAGTGCTGCACACCCCTAGTTTAATGTCTTCCCTGGTAAGGTCAGACCACAGAATGGTCTCCTTTGAATTAAAAATAATACCTGGACCCCCAGTTAACCCTGAAATATTCAGGAACTAATCTAAGACTAACTTCTTGCTATTAAGTGATAACCTGGCAAAATTTCAAGTTCCCATAAACCCTGAGAACACTGCTTCCTATGCAGAACTTTTCACACAAACCCTATACAAGCATGTTAACAGCTGCATAGAGGCAGATGTACCCACTAGAAAGAAGTACAGAACTAACTCAAAAAACAAGCCACCCTTGTGGAATCACAAAATCAGTAGGCTGTATAACAGAAAGAAGAAAATCATGGTAAAAATTAGAAGGTGCAGCCCAGTAGGATAAACACACTCTCATCAAGCTAAACAAACAACTCAGAGGAAAATAAAGACTAACAAAGCCAAAGCTGAGGTAAATCTGGCCTCCCAGCCCAAGGACAACCACAAGACATTCTTCAGCTATGTCAACAACCTCAAAGGCAATGCACAATTGTGTGCTGAGCTCATTGTAAATGAAGCCACCTATACTGAGCCAAAAGATATAGCAAACCTGATGGCCAACAAATTCAGCTCCAACATTACCCTTCTCTCCCACTCATCCATCCCTTATGAAATACCGTCAAATATAACTCCTCCTGCTGTCACTAGGAAACAGGTCCTTAATGCTCTAACTAAGGCCAAGAACACTGCATCAATGGGCCCAGACAATATCCCAGGATACCTTCTAAATAGCACGAAACATGACTTATCAGGACCTCTGGAATTGCTATTTAACTGTAATCTGCAAATAGGCTTCATGACATCTATAGACCCATAAGTCTCACTAGTCATATATGGAAAGAATTATCATAGAAATGATCAATAATGATATAGTAAATGTCCAGACACTGGACCTGACCTAGCTTGGTTTCATCAAGAGAAGGTCATGTCTACTCAACCTGCTGGACTTCTTTGAGAAGGTCACCAAGCAATGGATGAGGGCAAAATGATTCACACTGCCTACCTTTACATGGCCAATGCATTTGACATAATACCCCATTCGGGCATTGTTGACAAACTCAGGAGATTAGGTACAAAGCTGTATGTCACCAAGTGGATAGCCAGCTGGTTTGCTGACAGGACCCAGGAAGTTAGAACTGGGGGCTCCACCTGTACAAAGAGGCCAGTCACAATTGGAGTCCCTCAGGGGATCGGTCCTTGGACTGGTCCATTTTGGCATTTATTTTTCTCAAGTCAAAGCCAATTTCAATGATCTATGAGTGACTAAATTTGCAGATGATTACAAATTAGGAGCTGCCATCGAATCCCACACCAACACAAATGCTCTCCAGGAAGGGCTAACACAGACAAATAACTATCAGAGCCACAGACTAAAACTAAATGCCAAGAAATGCATAATAGTATCCTCCAGTCATCCATCCCTGGTAACTATCATATTGACAGCACACCCTTTAGAGTTGACCCAGGAGTCAAGGACTTAGGGACACACATAGACAGTAATCTAGCCTTTGACCAGCATGTGTCTACACTAGTGAGAAAATGATTTTATGTTGAGCAACTTATAAACAAAGGTATGGCATCTAGGCCCAAGGAAGTCATTGTTCCACTGTATTCAGCATTCATCAGACCTATCACTGAGCACAGTGTCTCCTTTGGTATGTACCTAACCAGGCATAGCCAGCAACTGGGAACATCCACAGAGGTTCCTCACTAAAATGACAAGGAACAAGAAAAAAAAAACATGAAATCCAAAATGAAGCAAACATAGGCAGGAAGTAGTAGATCCACACAGTTTATTTAAGGAATAAGCACTTTCGTCCCAAGCAATTAATTTATCAGGAACTTCATCAGAAACAGTACAGATTCATCTTACACCAAATTTATATAACTAAAAGATGACATCATATCCTGTCTTGGAGACAAAAATCAAATATAAAAACAGCCCCCCTGATTTAAATTTGTGTATATGTATATAAAACCACTGTATTAACACCAAAGAAATAAGAATATATAACTAAAAATCACTTAATTATAAAGCTTAAATAGAAGGCTTAAAAATGCAATATAAAGCATATTGAAGTGCAACCATAATCACTGAAGAAAAACTATCTTTTGAGGGCTTTTAGTTTTAAAACACTGAAAATGGAAAGACTTGCATTTAAACCAGGTCAGTATAAAGCATTCAGGCAAATCGCCATGTTAATTCTAATTTTTCCAAAAAGTGGGGCCATGCACCACCTCTTTCAGATGCAGATACAGCTTCTACAATAAATTTAAACATATGTCCTGGATTTAGTCTGACATGCTTTGCTAGTGCATTCACTTCACAACAGTCTCTAATATTTCTAAGATGTTCCACAATCCTGTTTTTAAGTTTACGTTCTGTCTTCTCCACATAAAAATGTAAACAGTTAGAGCATAGGCACAATAAACAAGTTTCTCACTGTTACTACAGCCTTTACGGGGTATCTTCATCTTCATATTATTGATCGTAAATACATTCCCTTCAAGAATGTAAGGGCAAAATTTATACCTACCGCATTTATACATATACCCCCCAGTGAACGGAAGGTGTTGGTGCTCTAAGAGTTTCTTTAAATTAGAGCCTCTTCTAAATACACATGTGGGGTCTACCCCCACAAGTTCCCTAAGATCCCTGTCACCACTTAATAAATTCCATTTTTCTTGCAAGATGTTCTTAATATCAAATGCATTGTTTGAAAAAGTAGTTGTAAAACTAGAATGGAACTTCTGTTGTGACACACTGTGATACACATATAGGGGGTATTGAAGTTCAGCCCACTTATAGCTATTGAGGACTGTACAGGACCAACAATGCTAGTGTCAGTAGCACTGGATCTAATTATGTTCTGATTAGAAGTAGGATCTAATATAAATACCTGTTTTGCCTCTTATCCATAACTTTCCCCATCAGTTCATCTGTCAGATTATTAGGGTACCCTCTCTTAGAAAACATGTCCTTCAGTTTCAAACATTCATTCTCAAATGACTCCCACAAGGTCACCACACGGGCCGCTCTCATAAATTGGCTTTTGAACACAGTCCGTTTTTGTGAAAAGGGGTGACTACTACTATAATGGAGGAAGCTATTGGAAATTTTTTTATGATAGATTTCTGCTAGGAACCTGTGATTTACATCCTTCTTCAGTAGAATATCCAGATGTGGAATTTCAATATCACTAATAGTGTGTGTGAACTTTAAGAATGAGGTTGTGTTGTTAATGTAGTGCAAGAATGGCTCAACTTGATCCCTTGCTCCCTTCCACAATATAAATATATCATCAAGGAAATGGTATATGTATGGCAAAAAGGAAAGAATGGTGAATCCTTTAAAAATCGCCTTTCCCATTTGAGCATCACTATATTAGCATAAAGGCCCCCACAACACGAATGCATTGCCACCCCTTGTGTCTGGAGATAGTATTCCTTCTCAAAAAGGATGAAATTACTTTTAAGTACCATATCCAGAAGTTGTTCATACATATTAATTTTTTGTTGTGGGAAATTTTTCAGATGTAAGTAATCACAGAACCATTGTTCCTCTATTTCATGGGGAATAATTATATACAAGTCAACCATATCAGTTATCAACAAAAAATCATTATTATATATTGTATTATTTATTTTTCTTAAAAAATCCCAGGAAACGACACACAAGTGGGGTTCTCCCAGTAGATGTATCTTTAATTGAATATCTAGGAATTTTGCCAATGTTTGAGTAATTGAACCCCTGGCATCCACTATAGGTCATATTGGGGGCTGATGTATGCTCTTGTGTAACTTGGGTACCCCAAGAATAACTGGGGTAATAGGGGATTCTACTGATAAAAAGTGTAGTTCCTTGATGTTATTAAACCATCAATGAAAAGGTCCTGTATAAATCCTTTTATTTTTCTATGGGTTCCATTCATTTCATTTAATGAACTCTTGTTATAGGTGGTGGTATTAAAAATCATCCCCATTTTCTTGATGTAGTCATCCTTATTCATGATGACAACACCACCCCCTTTATCAGGTTTCATAATTCTAGTCCCCACTGAATGCGTAAGGAATTCTAATTCATTTATTTCATCATTACTCAAATTACATTTTTGTCTCCTATTGTTATTATTTGTATATAGCATTCTTATATCCAATTAACAAACCTTTTCAAAAGTCTCTAAAGCAGGGTGAATGGGGGGACTGAAAGTGCTAGAGACCCTAAAGGGGTCACGAACCTGTTCAACATTGTGAAATATGATATTAAAATTAAGCTTCCTCACATATTGTTTGAGGTCAATTAATGTCTGCACTAAATTCACAGATTACTTGGAATAAATGTAAAACCTTTAGCAAGCAGGTCATAAGCAGTAACATTCAATATTAAATCAGAAAATTTATACACTTTAAATCTTTTGTACTGTTTAGTTCAATAGACACCGGAGGAAGAAAAAATACACTTCCATCTAACAGGCCATTGTTTAAATCCACCATATGTTCATTCTATGTTTCTTCCCCCTCCACGACCCCCTGTTGTTCCCCCTGTTTGACCGGAAAGTTTTCCTTTGATAACTCGAATACTGTTGCCATTCCTGGTTGTTGTTCATACCTCGTCGATTCAGGAGGCGCTCGGAGCACCTCAGTGAGGGATAATCTTCCTCATCTAAACAAATTGTCCTCAGTGAACTCATAATTAATGTTAACAGCGGGGGCACTTAAGTTCGTCCTGGGGTAGTTATCAGTCTTACTCAAACACCATTCTTGAGATTGGGGGGGTATGCTGTATTAGTACTGTACTCACTTTCATCCCTCATAAGTTTCTTTAATTTTCTATTTTTTATCAAAGTTATTTGCTCACCAATGCTATGAAAAATTCTAGTATAGTCAAACCTGTAATCACCAAACAATTGGTCTTGTACAATAGTTCTGTCCAAAACACTAACCTCCTTACTCAGCATCTCAATCTGTTTCATTGTGCTTGATGAGCATGTCCAGATACTCAAAAAAAAAATTATCAAATAGCTGAATTAACTCTTTGTGAAACATTGAGTCAGAGATCAAGCCTGTGGGATAACGCCATAAGCGCAGACCCTGAGGAACAACTTGCAGTCTGAAACACTCCTTGAAATAGGAATTATCCAGCTGCAGTTTCTTTATTTTAAGCAAAATGTGATCAAGTTCACTCAATTTGTCATTAAGGCTAGTAGTATTTGCTCTCAAAGTTTGTTGGTTAAACTGATTGTCATTTTTTAGCCAGTCAGATAATAAAGGAATACTATTCTGGTTAAATTCACGATTATTTGGTACATTTACAGCATTATTACTACTGACCTCATCCAATCTTAAGTTAGGTCACATTGTTAAGTGTGTAGCCAAATTCGTTTCACCATATTTGCTGATATTAACAACCACACCCAAATTCTGGATTGATGTGCAGGGAATGTGGTGTGTTGATAACTGGGATAAAGAAATATTCTCCAAACAGTCCAGTCAATGATTTAGTTGTTGAATAAGGACTGTAAGATCTCCCATCACTTCACTCAGTTGTTGAGGCACATTTGACTGCAAAGAGTTAGGTTGCAAGGTATTAGGTTATACCACCTCCATCTGCGTGCTATAAAACGTAAATGTAAACCAATCCAACAAGGAACAAGAAAAAACCCACGGAATTCAAAATGAAGTAAACACAGGCAGGGAGTAGTAGACCCACACAGTTTATTTAAGGAATAAGTGCTTTCATCCCAAGCAATTAATTTATCAGGAACTTCATCAGTAACAGTACAGATTCATCTTACACCAAATTTATATAACTAAAAAATGACATTATATCCTGTCTTGGAGCCAAAAATCAAATATAAAAACACACCCCCTAATTTAAATATATGTATATGTATATAAAACCACTGTATTAACACCTAAGAAATAAGAATATATAACTAAAAAGCACTTAATTATAAAGCTTAAACAGAAGTGTTACAAATGCAATATAAAACATATTGAAGTGCAACCATAATCACTGAAGAAAAACTATCTTTTGAGGGGTTTCAGTTTTAAAACATTAGAAATGGAAAGTCTTTAATTTAAACCTGGCCAGTATAAAGAATCCAGGTGTATTTGCCTTGTTAATTGTAATTTTTCCAAAAAGTGGGGTTATGCACCACCTCTTTCAGATACAGATACCACTCAGTCCTTGGACTGCTCCTTTTTGGCATTTACTTTTCTGAAGTCAAGGCCAATGTCAATGGTCTATGACTGACTAAATTTGCAGATGATTGCAAATTAGGAGCTGCCATCGAATCCCACACCAACACAAATGTTCTCCAGGAAGGGCTGACACAGACAAACAACTATCAGAGCCACAGACTAAAACTAAATGCCAAGAAATTCATAATAGTATCCTCCAGTCATCCACCCCTGGTAACTATCGTATTGACAACATACCCCTTAGAGTTGACCCAGGAGTCAGGGACTTAGGGACACACATAGACAGTAATCTAGCCTTTGACCAGCATGTGTCTACAGTAGTGAGAAAATCATTTTATGTTGAACAACTTATAAACAAAGGTATGGCATCTAGGCCCAAGGAAGTCATTGTTCCACTGTATTCAGCATTCATCAGACCTATCACTGAGCACAGTGTCTCCTTTGGTATGTACCTAATCAGGCATAGCCAGCAACTGGGAACATCCACAGAGGTTCCTCACTAAAAGAATACAGGCACAAGTAGCATGCTCTATGTAGATCGCCTCAGTGCCCTAGCCCTTTAATCTTTCTCCTATAGGCTGTTGATGGGAGATCTATGCCTGGTATACAGGACATTGTCAGACCCCACTCTGATGGATCTCCTGCATATCAACAAAGCAAACAGCACCAGAGTTACCCATTCTAAAGACTTAAACCTTGCCTGTAATATAAATAGGACCTGCTGGAGTGATAGGTATGTATCCGAGAGATTACCCCATCTCTGGAACAGGCTTCCCATCCATGTGAAGCAGAGTTTCTCCATAACCTAATTTAGATGTAGCTTGGAAAATTGGATGGGGAACAGGAAATTCATCCCTGTTGTCTCTAATTGACAGTGGCAACCCTTAAATGGATCAACACCCAGGCTCCTGCTTATACATTTTTCATCTACTAAGCCCCTGATTATAGTTTCCTAGGTGAATGCTAGGCTAACTGCCCTGAAGGGCCATTTTAAGCCTAGCCAACAACCCAAGGTCAGAATCAAACCCTACATGTTGTGCCTATTAGGTAAAAACCTTAACCATTATGCCAAACCCACCCCCTCTTAATAGGCCATTTAAAGTCTAACAAATTTCCTTCTCAATGGTGAGTATCAAACTGTGTACCTGATGTTTGTAAGTCAAGCACCTTAACCTTTATACAAAGCCCCAATTGTTTTTTTTATTTTTTTATCAAGGGTACATGAACTTGGCAGAGATTTGGGATGCATGGCTTGGCTTAAAAAGGCCCTTGTGGTCATTAGCCTAGTAAACAGCTGAGAACCTTTGAAACTATATACAATTAATGCTTCAGAAACCAAGTGTGTTGCAAACTGTTGCATGACATCAGCTGAAAGCTTAGATGTTTTTGAAGAAAATTGTCTTTGATATTTGCACTATAAGTTGCATATCTTTAAATATATTCAGTGTTATTTATTTTGCTAATAATACAATTAAGCAAGTGTCTTTCATATTTCTGTAAATATTTCAATTAATATGCATTCACAGAGGAATTTCTTTTTGTCATCTGAAAGTTTACGTCTGACTAGCAAAAATGTTTTGGCATTCTATGTCCAAGTAGTACAGTTTCAAAGATATGACAATTTGTTTGTGAACGCATAAGAAAAAACGCAATTTGTGGTTTGTGTGCATTATAATTTATTATAGTATTTAATGAAAGACTATGAATATATTGATTATTGTCGCTGTGAAGACTACTTCCTTATTGATAACACTTATTTGTATTAAGGCCTTCAGCTTAATCTAATAACAGTTTTGTGTGTTACCAATTAAATAAGAAGATATGGAATGGAATGGAATAAAAAGTTTGCATTTGACAAATAAATGTTCAGTGTAAGTTGAGAGGTTTGCAGAGCTGTACAATTGGTACTTGTGCTTCCACAGAAAAAAGTTGACTTTAAGGGAAGCAGTTAAAGTCAGAACCCCTTTTTAAGGCTAAAGTTTAATGTTTTCTGAAAGCATATAAACTGTTTTTACATCTGGAAGGTTAATGACAAGAACACAACAAACTGTAATTAGTGTATGTAGGAGCACAGGCTGTTACATGAGTCTTAACATGAATAACCTTAATGTTAGTTTAAGTTATGTCTGTGAGTACATTTATCTATTTGGGAAATTTATTCCTATCAGGAGGCTTAAACTTCATTATTTGAAGATGTACATAACTTTGTGTGTTTGTTTTAAGTTAATGGGTTATGGGGTATTTTGGGGTAATTTTTTTTCTTTTTGTTCAAGGATTTTTATTAAAGGAAAAAGTCTTGTAAAATGTGACATAGGTTCAAATGGAGATGACAAAAAAAAAACTGTATATGAGATCAACCTGCCAAACACTAGTGGGTGCATGTAACACAAAAGCTGGAAATTGACATTTAAAAGAGCTGTCAATATATGATAGGTGGGAATAATAGCATCTTATCATAACGGCTACACTGAACATATTATTTTGAAATGTGAATGGCCTCACAGGTATAGACAAAAAGGTAAGAGTAATGAATTATGTTAAGAAAAGCAAAGTGCAAATAGTACTTTTACAGGAGACACATTTGAAAAGAAGTGAGCATGTGCATTTGATAAAAAAGGATTTCGGGATAGATATTCAGCAGAATATCAGAGACAAAGGAAAAGTGGAGTACTTATAATAATTGTTACAGGAGCTCCTATAGTTAATAGAAGAGGGAAAAATAAAGTAATGGTAGATTTGTTGTAGTAAGGGACTACTGACAAGGGAGGAGGGTTAAGGTGGCATGCATTTATATTCCATTTAAAACTGCTAGTATGGAGCTTAAGGTCATTTTGGGAGAAATAATCAGCTTTCAGCAGAGAATATTATGTATAGGTTGGACTGGAACTTGATTTGCAACAGTGAGGTTGTGTCTGGGGGACCTAGAATGGAAAATATAACAAAAGAGGGCAGATTTCTGAAGAAATTTATGAAAATATTTGGCATGGAAGATATGAATTCAGTAATAAGAACTAAGAGAGAATTTACATATTATTCCCTAAGGTACAATAACTAGGCTAGACTAGACAGAAATTACATTTCACAGGAACACGTGCATTTCATTGAAAGCTTTGACACTTATCCAATAGCTATTTCAGACTGTACACCAATAAAAACTAAGAAAAAATGCAGGGTAATGAAGTAAAAATGAGTAACTGTCACTTCCCAACTTACCCATTGAAAAGAGAGGAATTTAAGGAATGGGTAGTAGAAATTATAAAAAAAATATTAGGGAAGATCAGAATTTCTTCAGATGTTATAGCTACTGAGTGGGATAAAATGTAAATGAGGTTTAAAAATAGGATCCTTGAGACGATCGGAACATCTAAAAAATAAGGTTTACCATCCCCATAACCAACTCTGGCATCAACGTCAAGGAAATCAACTGGTTGCACAACCTCCATCACCATCTTGGAATGGGAGAGAAAGGGCTGTTATCAGGGGTAGTGGTGGGGGACACCGCAATTGGGTCAACACTAACATAGTTCATTAGTTCATTTGAACATCAGTGACTCTGTTTGACTCTACCCTAATATGGTTTGTTCTGATCTGTATTTGAATGTCACTACTTTTGTCAATTCAGATTTAGCTGTGAATAACACATCCATTTTTTTACTTCCACCTATGAATGTTTTGACTAATTTCTTGGGTGACTTTAAGGTTTATAATTTTTACAGCATGGATATTGATGAGAAATACTGTGATCTTTTTTCTAAAGGTTTTACCTATGTACCACATCATCGTACTGATATAGCTATAACATTGACGGATTTGAAATTATTTACTCGCAAATTGAATTTTAATGTTATGTTTCAAAATTCTCAAAGTGATAATTTCATTAATCCTTTGGCCATTTCCAGTACTTATAATCCCCCATTCTCCCTATTTTTCATTTTTTTTGAAAAAAAAAACTGTGAATTGGATATTCACAATAGTTTTGGGAAGAACAGGAAACCTGCTGAAAGGAATGTAAACGGGATTGAAAATAACATCATAAAAGAAATTAAAAATGTACTTGGTGATGTAAGAATTATGAAACCTGATAAGGGGGAGGGGTGGTTTTAATGAACAATTGTGATTATAATAAGAAAATGGCTGAGATTTTGAATGGTAGGGCTTACGCTAAATTGTCCTTGAATGAACTAAATGGCCCATGTAACAAAATTAAAAATTAACTTCAGGACCTCTTTATTGAGGGTTTCATTCCTATTGAAATATTGAATTTTTTTTCTGTAACCCATCCTAGAATTTCTGTTATGTTTGGACTCCCCAAATTACATAAGAACTTACATCAACCACCTATGCGACCTGTTGTAGATGCTAAAGGGTCTATTACACACTCCATAGCAAAGTTTTTGGACACTAAATTGAAATCATTAGTTTACAGTGAAACCTATATTTGCAAAGATTCCTGGGATTTTTGGAGTTTAGTGAATATTTTACTGTTTAAGGACAATTATATTTTTATCAGTATTGATATTAAAGATCTGTATTCTGTGATACCACACACCACTGGTATCGAATGGTTCAGTGAATTTTTGTATATTAAAAATTTAGAACATGGGGAAGTGATACTTTATTCCCACTTATTAGAATTGGTATTAAAAAACAATTTTATTGCATTTGACAATGGAATTTATTTGCAACAAGAGGGAGTGGCAATGGAGTCATCTTGTGGGGGTCTCTATGCCAACATTGTGGTTACACAATGAGAGAAGACATTTTTGTTTTCCTCCCCTTTCTTTACTTACTTCAAATGTTACACACATTTTTTAGATTATGTTTTTGTGTTATGCGATGGACCCATAGGAGAAATAGATAATGTTATCTCCTTTATTAATACTACAACTAGTTTTCTAAAGTTTACTCACACCATTGAAATGGATGGTAGCCCCTTTCTTGATTTTTTTTTGTTGAAAGATTATTGTGACAAAAGGTTGTTATCTAAAATTTTGAGGAAGGACACATACTCTAATCCCTTCCTTCATTTTTCAAGTTCACCCCCTTTAAAACAAAAGAAGGCTATTGTCAAAGGACAATTTGTTCGAGCTGCTCCAATGGTGTCTACTTTTGACACATTTTTGGATGAATGTGACAACCTCAAACAGATGTTTCTGAGTAGAGGTTATCCATTCACATTTATTAGTGACATCATGCGTGAGGTCATTAATAAAAGAGAGAGGGGTCATTTTACCCCTTTACTATAGCAAAGTGAAATTTATTTAGACACCCCAAACTCAAGTCAAAGTTTTAGTTGCATTAGATATTCTGACACTTCAAAGAATTATGCTTGTTCCTTTATTACCACGTATAGGGCAGATAGTAATGTATTAAGGAACGTTAAAAACAATTGTGTAATTTTAAGTCAGAATAAGAATATCAAACCCTTTATAGGAGAGAAGCCCCTTTTTGTTTTCATAAAGGATAAAAATCTCAAAAATATATTTGTCAAGAAGTTTTAACACCGGTGGTAGGGAAAGTCTAATGAGTAAGTGTGGGATGTGTAACTTTTGTAAATATATTAATGAGGGGACTATTTTCTGTATTAATAATATTGAAGTCACTGTTCATTCCAGATTTAACTGTAGCTTTGAAAGAATTATTTATTGTGCATTTTGCACAAAATGGTCTTGTTATTACATTGGTAAAACTGACCAAAAATTAAAGAATTGCATTTATGAACATCTTTATGACATTAGAATAAAAAAGGAAACAAATGCTCTAAGTAAACATGCTATGGAAAATCCTGGTTATTCATTAAAATTTACAGCTACTGACAATATTAAAATGAACCCACATGGGGAGCTTATTCTTTGTTATTGGAAAAGCATGAGTTATTCTGGCAGTTATACCTGGAAGCAGGGAAATGGCCAGGTTTAAATGACCATATTTCTATTAGCTCTTTACTCAGACTGAAAGCTTTAGAAAGATAAATTAAGTATTTATTTATTCCTGTGTGAGTGGTTTTAGGTTGGAAAGGTCATAAAATATAGGTACATTCAGTTCATGAGATTTTATTCAGATTCATCTGTTTTTGCTAGAAACAATTCATTTACTTTGGAGGTTTTTTCAAATGGGGGTGTGGCTTTGTAACTAAATTATTGGATGATGTTCAGATGTGTATAAAAACATTTGGGTTTGGTTTTATAATTGTATCTGATGAAGTTCTTACTACAGGATGAAAGCACTTATACTATAAATGTTTTTTGGATTGTTGGCCATTTGGTCTATTTTTTATATTCATTAATGGCGAAAATATTCTGAGCCTTCATCTTCTGGTTTGGTTTGTTTTTTTTTTTTTTTTTTTGAGTTCGGACAGTTTGACTTTCTTTTTTGTTTCACAAGAAAAAAATAACCAAAAATCCTATAGAGGAATTACAGATATTTTGGAAATTTTATGAAAATTTGTACAAAATAGAGAAATGTGGAAATCAAGAAAAATTACAAACATAAATACTTATGGAAAATGTAACTATGCCAAGGTTAGAGGTAGGTGATGTTCAACAATTAACAGTTAGGATAGGAGGAGATGAGAAAGTCTTGAGGAATATATGGTATTCCTGTGGAAGTCTGGGAACTAGGAAGGAATAAATTGATAAAGATCTGGAAGGTTTTCTTTAACAATATTTTAAACTAAAGGGAAGAAAGCTGTGGTGGCTGTAATCTCTAAGGATGGTGAAGACCCATCAGACCTAGCTTCATATAAGCCCATTTCAATTTTAAACTATAGTTATAAAGTGTTTATTTCTATAATATCTAAAAAATGGCAAATATGTTGTCAAAATCAATAAATATGGATGAATGTGTTCTTTTTTGCAGGGGAGGCAAACATTTGATAACCTTAATAGAACAATGATAATCCAGAAGGAAGCAGAATACAAGAAAATATCACTATTTTTTGTGGCTCTTGATGTAGAGAAAGCATTCAACAGATGGATTCTAGGATTTATGAGAAGGGTGCACTTTACTAACTTGGTAAAAAACAACAAAAAAGCAAGTTAGCTGCTTTAAACTTCACAAAGACCAATTTATTGCAAGTGCTTTCGTCGAGGCAAATGCCCCAACTTCATCAGACAACTCACAGCCATAAAAACCTCCATTTTATACTCACATTCAACATAATTAAACAATTAAACAGTTAAATCCTTGATTGAACCATTAGTTAAAACTACTTCATATTTAAAGTGCCCTTGCTTCCTGAATTACAATTTATTGCAATGTCTTAGAAGCTGTGGCAACAGTATAAAAAAACTTGTTTTTACATGTTATTTAAAACCCCTAATGAATATTGTAAAATCATAAATCACTTACTATTACAAAAACTTTTTGTTTGTATTTATATTCAATCTAAATATTGAAAATTTAGAAAAATCAGACAAAATGATAGGCACCTCTAAAGGACCCCAACTATCTTTCATTATATAAATACCATATAAATCCATGACTTGCATAAATAATTAAATATCTAAAAAATGTATGTAAAAAATGTAAGTTAGATATGATAGACATCAGTTTGTGTATAAATATAACCTATACTAATCTAATAAACTTAATAGCGAAAGTATTAGATTAAAAACATATTCTTTAAGTTAACATTTTATCTAGAAAGTGCTTTTAACTTCAATATACATTTTATAGAAGCATATTCATTCAGCCCAGGGGGTGTATGTGCTGATGTCTGAATATGCCACATAAATTCACATTCCTCTAATCTTAATTCCCATGGTCCCCCTCTTAGATTAGGTTCAACTTTCTGAATTACTGTAAAGGCAAACTTGTGTGATGGTTCTCGGCTATGTGCTTAGCCAGGGCGTTTGTCAGAATTCCCTTTTGAATATTATATTGGTGCTCATAGATGCTTTGCTTCAGCTTTCTTTCTGTTTTGCCTATATAAAATTATGTGCAAAATTCACATAATGTCACATATACTACTCCCTGGGAATCACTAGTATACTTTTCTCTTATTAGATATTGTCTGTCTCTAATGGTATACTGCTTTCCTAATTTTATGTACTTGCAATGCTGACAGTGTCCACATTTACCCATACCATTTCTAAATGTATGCTCATGGCTTTGTCTTTCTAAAAGGCTTTTCAAATTTGGGCCTCTTCTATATGTGAAATGTGGTCGTGACTCCAACACTTTATTAATTCTGTTATCTTCCAGGATTATAGTCCAATGCTTCAATATGATGTCCTTAATGTAACTAACGTCTAAGAAATATGTAATCAATAGACTAGCTGTTACATTACTAAATGTTCTTGGTTGAGTACCCATGTGTTCTGTTTCAACATTATTTTGTATATCATCACCCCTATAGTTACCTTGGTAGCCATTCTGTACTATGGGTCTGAAATGGCCAGAAGTTCTTTTAAAGTTAACTTCATCTATAATATGTGTAAGGAAAGGTTCTGGGTACCCCCTTTTAAGAAATATGTCTTTCAAATTTGCACATTCCAATATGTAATCACTACCTGCAGAAACCATTCTGACTGCCCTTACTATTTGGCCCTTTACAACATCTTTCTTTTGAAAATATGGGTGACACACACACACACACACACACACACACACACACACACACACACACACACACACACACACACACACACACACACACACACACACACACACACACACACACACACTTGGAAGGGCCGGGAGTTGAACATGCACCTAACTACTTTAACACACTACAGCATTACACATTTACAGAACGCGCTACCGAGATTACTGAACACAGCACTCCCAGAGGCATACTTCTAGGTGGGTGACATCATCCGCAAAGGCAAAGACGCCGATAGGGAATGTATGTGTTGTGAGGCATCTAAAAGCATTACTGTGTCCCCAGATTTCAACTACCCCACCATTAACTGGGAAAACTACTCATGTACCAACTCCTTAGCTCAAAGCTTTCTGGAATTCATAAACTCCAATACCCTAGATCAACTTATCCACACGCCCACCAGGGGCAAAAATATCCTAGACCTAGTCATTACCAACATGAGTGACCGGTGTTCCACACCTGAAGTCAACTCTTCGTTGGTCCGATCTGACCATAAGCTAATCACCCTTGATATCTACATCCCGCCCCCAATCCCCATTAAGGAAACCGCAGTAAAATATTTCTCCAAAACCACCTTCATGCTTCTTAAGACAGAAGTGGTGAACTTCATGACACCCATGCAGATGGACACTACAGTTACAACTGCTGAATCCTACATAAATGCACTCTATAAGCACTTACACGAGTGCATAGATCATGCTATCCCAAACAGAACCAAGACACTAGCCTCCAAAAGAAGGAAGCCAATCTGGTGGTCTCCTGCCATAAACAAACTGTACAACAGAAGAAAGAAACTATTGCAAAAGAGAGTAAAATCCCATGAGTGGAGGAGCTCCCTGGTCAGCCTCAGTAAGAAGCTGAGATCCCTTATAAGATCTTCCAAAGCTAGCTATGAAAACAAAATCGCCACTAATTCCAAGGACAACCACAAAGCATTCTATAGCTATGTCAAGTATCTCGATGGTAACACCTAGATCTGCTCTGAGTTACAGCACAAAGGCAAGAAAATTACAGACTCAACTGATATTGCCAACATCCTGGCAGATAGGTTCAGTGCTAACTTCATCCCCCCTCACCCCCTAAAGGGACCATATCTATACAGGAAGAATGCAGAGTCCCTGTAATCACAGCTACACAGGTAAAAGATGCACTCTCTAAAGCCAAAACACAACATCCATGGGTCCAGACAACATCCCAGGCTGCGTTTTACACGAACTTCAGAATGAACTGGCTCTCCACTTAAGCACCATGTTCAATAATAGCCTCCATCAGGTTTTGTGCCCACTGAATGGTGCACAGCAACAGTTATACCACTCCACAAAGGGGGAGCCACCACTGATCCCAGGAACTATCGACCTATTATCCTGACGAGCCTCGTCTGCAAGGCCATGGAACGTATCATCATAGAACTCATAAACAAAGACATTGGTAACCTCCAAACTCTTGATCCCACCCAGTTCAGGTTTGTGAAAGGCAGATCAAGCCTCCTGAACCTGATCGACTTCTTTGAGGCAGTCACCAAAGCCGTAGATGAGGGTATCGTGGTTCACACAGCCTATCTTGGCCTCGCCAAGGCTTTCGACACCATCCCCCATTCTGGAATTATAGCTAAACTCACTAAACTAGGTATAAATCCCTACATCACAAGATGGGTTGCCAACTGGCTCACTGACAGAACCCACACTGTAAAAGTTGCAGAATCCAAATCTGACCACAAAGCAGTGACAAGTGGAGTACCACAGGGTTCTGTCTTGGGACCTCTCCTGTTTGGTATTTACTTCTCTGAAGTATAGGCTAACACAGAAGGCCTCTGGCTAACGAAGTTCGCAGATGATTGCAAAGTAGGAGCCATAATCAAGTCTCAAATGATGTGGACATCCTACAGAAGGGCCTCGCTGAGACAGATGCCTGGTGTCAGAACCATGGCCTCAAGCTCAATGCCAAAAAGTGCAGTGTCATCCCCTTTGGTAAAAACTCTGTACCCATGAACTACCACATAGGCAGCAATCTACTTAACACCAAAAGTGTGATAAGAGACCTTGGGACCCAGGTGGACAGTAGTCTCTCCTTTGATAGTCACATCGCCACAGTAGTCAGGAAGTCCTTCTATGTGGCACACCTCATCATAAAAGGGTTCTCATTCAGGAAAAAAGAGGTCAGTGTTCCCCTCTACTCGACACTCATTGGACCCATTATAGAGTACAACACCCCTTTTGGAATGTACTTCACAAGACATCTGCAGCAGCTGGAAAGGCCACAGAAGTACTTCACAAAGAGGATTACTGGCCTCAAACAAATGCCCTATACTGACCACCTCAAAAAACTCCAGCTTTACTCCGTAGCATATCGCCTACTCCGACATGATCCCTGCCTAACATATAAAGCTGTATCAAACCCAGAGCTGTTGGACATGCTACACCTAAAGAAATCCCAATCCCTCCAAGCTACATGCTCTAGGGACCTAAACCTTGTCACCACGATAAACGGGACATGCTGGAGGGATAGATTCCTGTCCCAGAGACTTCCGATACTCTGGAACAGGCTACACATCTATGTCAAGCAAAGTTCTTCATTAGTACTCTTCAAGAAAAATCTTGACGAGTGGATGGGAAATAGGAAATACACCCCGGGGATCACTTCTATGTCTCTGCTCGACAGTGGCACAGGAAAATAACTTTCTTGGGTGGTGTAAGTCAGGGAACCTTGTTGGCTAGGCTTACGTAGGCCCTTGGGCCGATAGCCTAGTACCTACCTATGAACCTATGAACCTATGAAAATAAGGGATTCAGAACTTGAAGGATATAATTGGCATGGCAATCAGGAAAAGTTGGCTTTATTTGCAAATGATATATTTTTGTACCTGATAAAACCAGAAAAGGACATCTCAGTGCTGTGAAGCATTCTAAGATAGTTTCACATTTTTCAGGACATGAAATTAATGCAGACAAAACAAAGGTTATAACTGTAAACTATGTACCCACACATGAAACTGGTTCAGCAATACCCATATTTATGAGGGCATGAATAAATGAAATATTTAGGGGTATGGGTTAAAAAGGATACAGTTATGGCTTATAAAGATATGTCGGAAGAGACTAAACAAAAGATAATACAACAACTGAGAAACTAGAAGCTCTTGTTTATGGATATAGATAGCAAGATACAAGCAGTGACAATGTTTAGCCCCTTTAGTTTTATATACAGTTTAGACATGTTTTTATCAACCAGAGAAGAAGTTGTGGACAGTAATTAATAAAAAAGGTGAAGGATCTTATCTGCGAGGGGAAGAGGGCAAGGGTCAAATCTGATAAATTGATCCTTCCAGTAGATCAAGGTGGCTTAGGATTATTTGATTTGAAAGAATATTTTAGAGCATACAGTTAAATATCCCATACATAACACAAGCAGAATGCTATAATTCAAAGTGGAAAGGGCTGATGATGAAGCAAGTATGACATTTAAGAAATAAGGAGAGAATGAGATTTTGGAAGCAAATCATTAAGGATAATAACAACAGCCATTTATGATATTATATTCATAAAGTAGCAGACAGTATTCTAAGAACCAAACCAACCCAGTATTGCAGAAATGAGATTCTGCCAATAGGGAAGGAGTACAGAGACTAGACAAGAGTGGGCTGGAATTTACTGGAGAAAAATGGCAAAGGAGCTAATGTATTGGGACCAAATAACTAGACAGGGAGAGGTAATAGAATGGGAAATTGCCAAGAAGACATTTGGACTGCAGGGGCTGCCTTCCTTATCAGGGACTGATATCAGAGTATAAGCAAAGAGAAAGGGATGGAGGATCCTAATTGAAATACCTGCGGTGTTAGAGTTTTTAGTTGAATTTAAAACAGAAGCTACTTTAAAAAAGGGATAATTATTACAGCATATAAAATATTGCATGATAACTATAGGAATTAATCAGAAGAGCTTAGAAAAGACTAGAGATGGAGATTGGATAAACAATTCCCAAGGAAACAATGGGAGAACATATGTATGTCTCCCAAATATGCAACAAAGTCTAGAAGAGTTAATATTTTTGCCTGGAAGTCTCTGCATATTCTCCTCAGGTAGATGACAAATGTTAGAGGTGTGATGAAGAAGAAAGAAATAACAGGGAATATATGTTTTGGGAGTGTAATGAGTTGGCAGACTTTAAAATTCCCTACAGAGTACTCTTGTCAGAAATATTGGGTGAGCAAATAGTAACTAAGGAAATGATTTTTTGAGCTGGGATGTAGGATCTGAATTGCTTAGATATAGTAAGGACTTGCTAAGTTTAATTTTGATAGCCACCAAAAAAAGCAATTACTAGAAAATTGAAATCAAAGTCTAAACCAGCTGTACCTGAAGGAGTGAATATTGTAACAGAGATAAAAGAGCTGGAAGTGGGATCTTTAGAAAACAGTTGGAACGAACTACATTGACAAAATGCAAATTGTGGGAACAACACATGCAGAATAATGTTTGGGGGAGTACTGAGGTTTAAGGGAAGGCAAGAATTGAACAATTTATGTAATGTTGCATTGATGATAATTATATAAAAGCAGCTATGTGATGTATATTTTTTGGAACTGTCAGCATATTAACATGGTTTGTTTTCTTTCATATAAATGTATGTTTGCCTATGTCTTAAGTCATAATTCAATAAAGGTGTTAAAAATGGATCTAATTTAGTAGATTGAATTACCAAATAACCAAAATGATATGTTCCAGACGAAAACATCATAATGTTAAAAAAGTGAAAATGTACATTGCTGAAACTACAAACAATGAAACACAACTAAGCATGTCAGACACTAGCCAGACCTTTTGAATGTAGAGCATGAACACAGAAAAAAATCAACAACTACATTTAAATGCATAATTTAACAAAGGAATATACATTTTCAATGTTTTTGCAGGGTGGAAGCCCCCCTGCACCCCCACACCCTCCGCAAATTATATGTACCAACTCCAAGATCGCAGTACAGTGGGGAAAAGAGTAAATTTCCCTATCCTCACTGTACTGCAATCTCTATTAACATGCATTGAAAAAGTACATTTTTAATTTAAATTAAGTGTATAAATGTAGTACCTGTTTTTGTTTGTGTCCACAATCTCCATTCAGTACTTCTGGCTAGTGCCTGACATGCACACTTGCATTTCATTGTTTGCAGTTTCAGCAATGTACATTCCCACATTTTAACAGTCTGATCTTCTCATTTCAGTCATATGCATTTCATTTATTTGGTAATATGCTCTACTAAGTAGATCCATTAAAAACACTGTTATTTCTACAGTTTTAAAACATTTATTGTTCACAAAATATTTACATTTGTTTATCATATGCTTTTTAAGTTTATTTTTCAGAACATGATCTGGAATACAAGATGTGTGTAGGCTCCTAGAAGTGTGACATTCCATATCACATAGGTGTCAGGGAGAAAGGAGAAAGCAGACACAACTGATTTAACATAGACCTGAGCAAATGATTAAAGAGGCTCAGTATGGAGATCAGAGGATATCAGTTATTTATGCAGGGTAGTAAGGGCAAAGGGAGGGAGACAGATTGTTAACCATAATGATACCTCCAGGCATTTGGAATCACCTTAGTGATACCTCCAGGCATTAATTGCCTGATCATATTTATATTAATAATTGCAAAAACACACACTCATGTAAACTACTGAAAGATTTATTCTCAAAGCTTTCATGATAAGCAATTCAAATAAATTGATGTCTGAACTCTCTACTGTGGCTACAGATATTGCATGTTATTTGCATATTATTTATTTAAATTGTCATCATTTTCTCATTTTTCTAAATATCACATCAGCTAAGTAAAGCAGATATGAAAGTTCACAAATGGATAAATAAAACACTTCTGATATTCATACCTTCAAATGTCCAGACATTTGTAGTATGTGCCTTATTTTGCCTTGCATTTTCTTCTGTCTCTTATATATTTTTGATAAATCAAAGAGAATTTCAGTCAGTTAGTAATGCTAGGTATTAAAATGTCATCCTTCTTAATGTTCAGAAAATGTATGTTGACACAAAACCTATACTATTAATTGACCATTAAGTGAATTTGAGTAACATTTAAAAAGTTGGCCCTGATGTTGGTCCTTTACCCCTAAATTATTTTTGGTTTTGTCCAGAATTCTGGTGCAATAAAGTAGATAAGTATGCTGGCAATATATGTGTAGATTGTGCATTTCTGTGGTAAGTTGTTTGCAAAACATTAAAAAAATGATTTGCTGTGTTTGTTATGACTCACAAAATCCATCTTAAAACCTAGAATATGATTAATGCTACTACCGTAAAGATTAGCTTGAACTGAAAAGTCTGCCAATTATTTTTCTTTAGTAACACTTATGTTTCTAAATATATGAACATTTGTTTGGATTTTGTCACTATAACTTGATTTTATCAAAAGGCTCCGGATTCAGCCATTGGAATTAGAACGCAAGCTTTTATAGCTCCATTGAAGAGTATGTGTTACAGGGCAGACTGCATAGGCTTATGTTTCTTCAGTTGTCAAGCAAATTTAAAGTAAAATCTATCAGTATCCATTAGGGTGAACATAAATTGCAAAGTACCTGAAGAAAGAGGAGCAGAACAGTTAATGCAGGAATTTGAAAGGCTATAAGAAGTTAAAAAAATGCTACCATGATAAAAGGACACTTGAATCTAGAGGGCTTAAATTGTTATCATATAAATAAAAAATGGAGTTCTACCTCATTTCTGGTCAGTTTGCCAAAGGTACAGAATAATAAAGTAATGTTATATAACAGGAATTCTTAATTCAGGAAAATGAGTAGCTCGGGAACTAATGATGTAATAGTGATATCTGACAATAATCCAGCCATTCATCTAGCCTTTCATTTTTTAAACTACTTGCCCTTGTTTAGAGGCATAGTGGTGAAAAGCTAAGCAGGATAGACCAAATTTCCCCACTCCCAGCAATGGTATCCAGCTCTTCCCTTGGGATCCCCAGGTATTCCCAGGCAAGCTGACAGTTGTAATCTAAGTGTCCTGGGTCTTTCTAGTGGCCTTCAACCAGTGTACTGGCAAGGTACATTTCCTGTGGGAGGTGTCCACAGGGTCATTATTTCATGACGTCCATGTTACCTTCTCTGACTCATCAACACAGAGGAGAAGACTGTACTCTATGAGTATCCTGGGTTGCCAAACTCTCAGTCTCTTATGGAAAATATACTCAACTACCCTGAAAAGGAAACCAATGTACTGTGTCATGCATCCATGATGTTATCTTGTCAGTCACTATCAACAGCTCATAAGCATAGAGAAAGATGAAGAGTGGAGGCCCGGGGAGAAAAGCTCCACAGAACAATAAATGAGCAGCAGAATACATGAAGAGGAACTGAATATACATACAATAGCAAATAATATATACTGCAGCAAACATTAGCTATACGTACAGTATGAAACATAGTAATGAATAGATATACCAATATCTAGCTAGAGGTTAGGAATAAAGGTAGGATGTATATACAGATAGTACTAAGCTCAAACGGATACTGTTCTAAACTCATATACCTAAATCTTATATACAAATATTACACTAAACTCAAACAGATATAAAGCAGATGCTCCATACAAAGGTGGAACAAGCTAAAAGGGCTAATAGGATGGAAGGGGAAGATAGAGGAGTAAGAGAGGCAACTGAGTGAGTAGTATATGTGGTAGTGAAAGGAAGCTAGGTGTAAGTCAGTTGGATATGTATTTAGAGTTGAGATGAAGTGAGGTAGTTAAGCATGTTATAACAGGTCTGAGAGATTGAGTGAGGAGGGTAGGGGAGGGTAAAGGGTGAGCCAGAGCATGCAGAGGAAGGAATGCAATGATCAGATGGTGTGAGGCAGGGTGGCTAGGGGAGGGGAGAGGAAGGGGAGGCAAAAAGGAGGATTACTAGTCGGGATTTGGTGCATGGCCATAACCAGAGACTTTTTAAGTGAGTTTTTAGTGCAGTCTTGAAGTGATTGCAAGAATTTAGTGTGGTTATAGAGGGGGGATATTGTTCCATAATCTGGATATGATGCAGGAGAATAGTGTTTCTCCTGCTGAGTTCTTGGACTTGGTCAGTTGAAGCAGATTTTTGCTGCTGGAGCGTAGTTGTCTAGTGGAGAAGAAGGGCTGGAGAAGGTTTTGAAGAGATGGGACTTTAAGTGGATGGTTTACTAACTTGTGGGTGAGAGAGAGATGATTCAGCAATTTTATTGTAGCAAGCCTTGAGCTTGTTTAGGTCTGTTTGTCTAAGGTAGGTAAGTATAGGAGAGGCATAGAGTAAAGTGGAGATTAGGTGGGAATTGGCAGCAGAAATTCTAACTGTCTTGGTGAGGAATTGTTTGTTTCTGTGCAATGCACCTAATTTTTTGTGAACCTTTTTTATGGTAAGAGAAAAATTTGAGTGCCAAATCTGAGATTGTTATCAATCTCAACACCAAGTAGTTTGATGAGTTCTGTTGGGGAGATGACGGTATTGTCTTTGGCTAGACTATTAAAGTGGGGGATAACTGGGTTAGATTTAGTGGGTTGGAAAATAAGGAGTTTAGTCCTGCTTGGTTTGAGTAATAACTGGGCAATAGATAGCCAGTTTTCTACAGATAAAAAGGCTTCCTGTGTGATCTTGTGAAGTTCAGGTATAGTTGGGGCTGAGCAGATGAGGGTGGAGTCATCTGCATGCTGTATAAGAGAAGCAGGCTTGGTGGCTGTGAATAGATCATTGGTGAAGAGTGAGAATAGTAGGCGACCAAGGATGGTGTCTTGGGGAACGCCGAGTGTTACAGGAAGTCATGGAGATAGGTCATTATGCCAGACAACTGATTGATGGCGGCCAGTTAGACAGCTGTGAAACCAATCAGTAGCTGATTGGGAAAAGGATAGGTTAGTGAGAACAGATATTAGTAGCTTGTGTGAGACAATGTCAAAAGCCTTGGCTAGATCCAAAAATATAGCAGAAGAGAACATCCCATTATTTTTATGATGAAGGATGGCATTAGTGAAAGAGAGCAAGGCGGTAGTAGTGCTGTGGTATGGCCTGAAGCCATGCTGGGTGCTGGAAAGGAGGTTATTAGCTAAGAGGTAGTCTAAGACTTGGGAATGGATGCATTTCTCAAGTATCTTGGAAAGTGGAGAAAGGATGGCTGTGGGGAGGTAATTGGAAAGTTCAGTGGAAGAGCCACCATTATGGAGGAGAATGGTGTGGGATATTTTCCACAGTGTGGAGATATAACTTTTTGATAAAGTCACATAGGGGACCTACAGACACTTGACCCCACCCAGTTCGGCTTTATAAAGGGCAGATCCTGCCTTTTAAACCTGGTTGACGTTTTCGAAACAGTCACTAGAGCCATTGATGAGGGCAAAGCAGTCCATACAGCATACCTGGACTTGGCTAAGGCCTTCGACACAATACCCCACTCAGGCATCATAGATAAGCTCAACAGCTTAAAAGTAAACCCTTATGTCACTAGATGGGTTGCAAACTGGCTATAGGACAGAACCCATAAAGTTAAAATCACTGGAGCAATGTCAGACTCAAAGCCAGTCACAAGTGGTGTCCCACAGGGATCTGTCCTGGGACCCCTCTTGTTCGGCATTTATTTCTCAGATGTTAAAGCAAACATGGGAAAGCTATGGCTGACAAAGTTCGCAGATGACTGCAAACTAGGCGCCATAGTCGATACACCAGCAGACACATACATCCTACAAAAAGGCCTCACAGAAACGGACAACTGGTGCCAGAGTCACGGCCTTAAACTAAATGCCAAAAAATGTATAGTCATCCCCTTTGGGAAAAACAAAGTACCCACAAATTATCACATAGACAGCAACCCACTGAGTACAGAAAAAGTAATCAGAGACCTAGGGACCCAAGTCGACAGCGACCTCTCATTTGACACCCACGTTGCCAAAGTGGTTAGAAAAACATTCTACCATGCACACCTTATCATGAAGGGATTCACATCCAGATCCAAGGATGTCATTGTACCCCTATATTCCTCCCTCATCAGACCCATGATTGAGTACAATGCCCCATTTGGTATGTACCTCACCCGGCATTTGCAACAGCTGGAGAGACCACAAAAGTACCTCACCAAGAGGATCAAGGGTCTCCAACATATGTCTTATTCTGCCAGACTAAAGAAACCAGCTCTATTCAGTAGCATACCGCCTGCTCAGAGGTGATCTCTGCCTGATGTACAAAGCCATGTCCAATCAGGATCTGATGGACATGCTCCACCTCAAAAAATCCAAATCCATCAGGACCATGAGAGCTAAAGACTTAAACCTCAGCACAAGTATGAATAGGACATGCTGGAGGGATAGATTCATAACCCAGAGGCTTCCCATGCTTTGGAACAAGATCCCAGTTCGTATTAGGCAGAGCCCCTCACTGACTCTCTTCAAGAGAAATCTTGATGAGTGGATGGGAGATCGTAAGTTTACCCCAGGGGTCACATCTGTGTCACTGCTAGACAGGGGCACAGTAAACTAATTCTATTATATAAGGGGACCTTCATTGTGTCACTACTAGACAGAGGCACAGTATTCTAAATTTATTCTGTACATTTTTTGTAAAATTTCATGGGGTGACAAAAGCCACATCACTATGGCTAGGCTTACAAATGCCCCAGGGCAGATAGCCTAGTACTATACTATGAAACTATGAAACTATGATTAATTAAGATAGAGACTGAATAAGCTAGGGTTTGTGCTGCTATTTTTAGGTATTCAGAGGGGAGATTATCAGATGCAAGTTTTGTAGGCTTAAGTTTCAATAGAAGTTTTTTTTTTATATAGGAGGTAGGTACTGATGAAAAGGAAAAGACTGTGGGCTGAGTATTTGCTTTGGATGTAAGGAGGGTGGGTAGAGGGTAGTGTGGTGTAGTCAAAGACAGAATAGTATCAGTAAAGAGTTTATTGAATGAGTCAGCAATACTGCTGGAGAAAGGGGCAGTAGTAGGTGGGGGGTGCCCACTTTACCTGGCTGGAGAATAGAGTTTTTTGTGGGCTAGAACTGCTTAGGGCTGTGATTGGAGGAGTTTAGGGCAGATTGAAGATATTGGGTTTTATCTTCTTTTATTTGCTTTATGACCTTGTTGTGCAACTCTAGGAATGACTGTTTAGAGGAAGAAGTTTTTGTTAAGCGCCAGTGTTCCCAGGCCTTATCTCTGATTTTCATTAGTGTCCTGGTGCTTTTTGGTAGCCAAGGGGAGTACTGTGTTTTGACTCTGGCATTTCTTATGGGGGCATGTGTGTTTAGGATGCTTAGGAAGGTGCTATTGTAGAAGTGGACGGCTTTATTACATATTTCACATACAGCATCAAACACTCCAGTGCATGCTAGACAGCTGAGCCATGTGATGGTAATATAACCTCATCATCTTTAAACAAAAATATACCACTCTTGAAACCACAAACTGGGTATACCTCAGACTGTGACTACATTTTATTATCATATCCTTGAAAATAACAGGGAAAAGGTGGAGTCTTACACCAACCATTGACTTAATAATGGGAATGTGGGCACAACTCTCACTCTTCCCATAGGGATTTCTATGGCATACAGTCATATGTCTTCTACAAACCCATGCAATACATGTAGACACTACTGGCAAATTCCCATGACCCTTCCAGTATCTATGCAATGACAAAGAGTTGATTCATTGTTCCAAAGCCAGCCTGGAATCTACATTACTCTTTGAAAGAAGCTCAGTCTCTGCACAAATGTAACATATCTTTCTGTCCTACTTTTTGAAAAAGCGGTCCGCCACCCTCTTTGTTAATTCAGAGGTACTTTTGGGGTGTAATGGTTAGTATGCCTTTTCACAACTTCAGTGTAACATTGAAAAGGCATGGTAACCATGACATCTCAACAGCTACTGCCTTCAGTGTTTCTAGTTATATGTCATTCGCTCACAAAGCATCCTAACACAGAACTAGTTAATCACAGCAGTAACCTCATATGCCATATGGAGTTACATCTACCTTCTATGGAAGTGCATCCTCCTCAGTGAAGGGCACAACTACAAAATTAAGGAGTTCCTCAAAGTGCTTCTTCCACTTCTCAACAAATTTTCTTAGTCAAGGTCAGCATTCTTTCACCCTTGTTTAGATCGATATAAGGCACTAGATGGCTTTCTAGAATTTCAGACTTCATTGAAACTGCCTGAAAGTAATTCTCTGTGGCATCACCAATCTCATCTTACATGTAGGACTTTGCTTTGATCACTGCCACATATATGTCCTTCCTGAAATATCTGTAACTATCACCCAGTCCTAGAGACATCCCCCAACACTAGTGCATGGACAACTTCTTTCTTTTGCATGGCAGCTTCCTTTTTTCATTAGTTTTCTTGTTGTTTTGGTGGAAACCTTTTCAATTTAAAATTTTTTCTTCCCTTTCTATATGACCGTGCCTGGTGGTGCCTATAACTTGCCAGTTTGCCCCATTTGTTCTGGAAGAAGAGACAGGCATTCTTCAGCGAAGATGACACTTCTAATGTAATATGTTGGGAAAGCTTTTAATTTTATGTTAGGTCATAACCTGGTCATCTATAGTTTCAGCCTTACACACTCACATGCATGCACACATACACAGACAGACAGACAGATATAAACACACACACACACACAGCCACACACATAGACACAGACACAGACTCAGACAGACAGACAGTTATAAACATACACACACACACACACACACACACACACACACACACACACACACACACACACACACACACACACACACACACACTTGCACACTCTGTCTCCAAAGTGCAGTTGTCGTACAAGTACCCAAGTTGCACACATTATTTTTCCACACTGGCATTTTTCAAGCTCTTTTTTTTTTAAGTCAGTAATCAAAAATTGTGTACTTCCCTTTCTAGACACAAATGAATACTTAACCACAGTATCTAAGATCTGTAAATGAATAACTCCTGTCAAATGGTTTCTGTTAGACGGAGAGCTTGAATATTTACAAAACCTATGTTGTTCTAATAAAAGGGGTGGCATTGTGTTTATATTCCAGTGTCTTTGTGTTTTTGTTAGTGGATTAAGAATGCATTTCTTGATTTTTTTTTATTCATAGGTTCATAGGCGTGTACTACGCTAATGGCCCTGGAGCCTTTGCAGGCCTAGCCCATAGAAGTCCCCTGGCATTGTGCCACCCGATGTTAGTTCCCAGTGTCTCTATCAAGCAGAGCCACTGGAGTGATTTCCGAGGTGAACTTTCTATTTCCTATCCACTCATCAAGATTTCTCTTGAAGAGGGCCAGTGAGGTGCTCTGCTTGACATGTGTGGGAAGTCTGTTCCAGAGCATGGGGAGTCTCTGGGTTGTGAACCTGTCCCTCCAGCATGCTCTGTTGATTGTGGTAATGAGGTTGAGTTCTCTGGAGTGTATGGTGTGGAGGGATTAGGATATATTTAGATGCAGCATTTCTAACAGAGCTGGGTCTGACATGGCTTTGTATGTCAAGCAGAGATCGCCTCTTAGCAGATGATTTGAGGCAGAGAATAGCTGGAGTTTTTTGAGTCTGTCCATGTAGGACATGTATTTAAGGCCTAGGATCCTATTTGGGAGGTACTTTTGTGGCATCTCCAGCTGTTGCAGGTGTCTAGTTTGGTACATGCCAAATGGGGCATTATACTCTATGATTGGTGTAATGAGGAAAGAGTAGAGAGAAATGATGACCTCTTTCTTCCTGGATGCAAACCCTTGGTAATGAGATGTGCCACATAGAAGGACTTTCTGACCACAGTAGTGATGTGGTGGTTGAAGGAGAGGTTGTTGTCAACCTGTGTCCCCAGATATCTTATAACGCCTTCAGTGTTCAGTGGGCCCCCATCAATGTGGTAATTAGTGGGAACTGAGGTTTTCCCAAAGGGGATGACGGTGCATTTTTTGGCATTAGGCTTAAGGCCATGGTTACAACACCAGTCATTGGTCTCATTGAGGCCTTTCTGTAGGATGTCTGCATCACTTGGGAAGTTAATGATGGCTCCCAGCTTGCAGTCATCTGCGAACTTGGTCAGCCAGAGTACCTCCATGTTGGCCTGGACTTCTGACATGTAGATGTCAAACAGGAGAGGACCCAGGGCAGATCCCTGTGGGACTCCACTCATGACTGGTCAGCAGTCTGACTTGGAGTCTGCTACTTTCACACTGTGGGTTATATCTGTGAGTCAATTTGCAACGCACCTAATGATATAGAGGTTGTTGCCTAGTTTGGTGAGTTTATGAATAATTCCTGAGTGAGGAATGATATCAAAGGCTTTGGTCAGATTGAGGTAGGCTGTATGAATTGCCTTACCTTCATCCACAACTCTGGTGACTGACTCAAAGAAGTCAAACAGGTTGAGCAGGCATGATCTCCTTTTCACAAAACTAAATTGCGTGGGATCTAGAGTTTGGAGATTCCCTATATCCTTGGTAATTAGGTCCATGATGATGCGCTCCATAGCCTTGCATATCAGACTCATTAGGCTAATGTGGCAATAATTTCCAGTGTCTGCAGTCACTCCTGCTTTGTGGAGAGGGATGACTGTAGCAGTGCACCATTCGGTAGGGACAAAGCCAGAGGTGAGGCTGTGAGTGAAAAGGGCACACAGATGTTGTGCCAGTTCACATTGTAATTCATGTAGAACACAGCCAGGGATATTGTTGGATCCCATGGAAGCTGTATTCTTGACTTTGGACAATGCAACTTTAACCTGTGCTGCAGTAATGCTGGGTGCCTGTCATTCTTCTGGTATTGAGATTGGTCCTTTGGGGGGGGGGGTAAAGTTGGCACTGAATCTGTCAGCCAGTATGTTGGAAATATCTGTTGGCTCAGTAAAGGAAATACCATTGTGCAGTAACTCAGAGAAAATCTGGGTATTGCCGTGGAGATTCTTGATATAACTATAGAGGCTGTGTGGTTGTTTTTAGTGTCTGCCACATTCCGCCTTCATAGTTAGCTTTGCAGGTTTTGATGAGGGATCTCAACTTTTTGTTGAGGCTAATAATGGAATTGTTCCAGTCTTAGGACTTTTTTTTCTGCAACAGTTTCTTCCTTCTGTTGTAGAGTTTATTAATGGCAGGGGACCACCAGATTAGCTTCCTTTTTTTGGTGGAGAGCGTCTTGGTTCTGTTGGGCATGGCTAGTTCCATGCATTTATGTACGTGTTCATACAGTGTATTGGTGTATGATTCAGCTGTCATGCATCTATTTTCCATTGCCATGGGTGCCGTGAAGTTTGCCACCTGTTTTTAAGAGTCCAAAGTCAGCTTTGGAGAAGTGTTCCATGGTGGATACCTTTGCGGGGAGTGTGGGTGAGATGTGGAGTTCCATGGTGATTAGTTTGTGGTTGGCTCTAACCAGGAAGGAATTGACTTTTGGTGTAGAGCAATGGTTGCCCATGTTAGTAATAACCAGGTCAGGGATGTTGCTTTCTCTAGTGGGGGTAAGAATGAGCTGGTCCAGGGCATTGGAACTAATGAATTCCAGGAAGCGTTGGGCTAGTGCATTGGTACATGAATAGTTTTCCCAGTTGTTGGAGGATTAGTTGAAGTCACCTATTATGAAAGTGTTGGGTTGGATCTTAATACTTTCCAGGGTGCATAGGAATGTGGAGTGAGAGTCTTGGGACATGGTTTGGGACCTATAGCAGGCTATGACCTGAATCACTGTCTTATCCAATGTTAGTTGCACCTGGAGTGTCTCAGATGCATTATGCTGGGCTACTAGTCTGGAGGTGTGCATGTCCTTTATGAATATGGAGACACCACTGCCTTTGGAGCTTCGGTCCATGTTCTGGGGCTGAAAGGTGTGGAATGAGTTATAGCCTGGTAATGCAGGGGTGCTTTCTGCTGCTTTGAACCAGGTCTCCGTTACAGCACAAATGTCAGTGTTCTCCATTTTGAGGAGTGCTTCGAGCAAGTGCATCTTGAGATTTAGGCTTCTAGCATTGAGCAGCATAACCCTTAGATTGCATTTATTTATAGTTGTTATGGTGCTAGTTTCATCTTTGGAACACTGCCTAAAAAAGGCACTATAGCGGTGGCAAGAGCCTTAGCCAGTACCTGGAAACCCAGGGGTGACAGATGTAGACCATCTCTAGCAAAGCATTGAGGTGTATCAGTCATGTCATCCCAAGCAGGAAGATACTGGATCCCCTTAGAATGACACCAGAAACTTAGCCAATTGTTGAAGTCAATGATTTGCTATTTGTACTGAGGTATCATTCTGGGCGATGTTAGGATGCTGCTCGTGTCTAGGGTCATACCTGCCTGGGCCACATAATCCAAGAGCTCCACCATGTCTCTTTTCATGTAGACCAGGGAGGTGCATCTCAGGTCATTTACACCCACATGGACAATGATAGAGTCATACTTGTACTTGTTGTGGAGTGACCTGAGTGCGTGTGTTATTCGTCAGATTCTGATACCTGATAGACAGCTGAGTGTTACCTTCTCCCTCTTCAACCTATTCTGTGTTCTATTGCTGTTTATAAAACTTATTTCTTCCACTAAACTTCACTGTATTTAATAATAAGTTATTATGTTTCCTTAATGTCCATAACCTTACAAACATATTATTTAACTGTTCATTTGATTTACCTATTTGCACATACAAATGCATCATCAACTAACTATGCTGTAACATATCACTTCTACTGCATCCTGTGCTATTTCGTATGATTTGCATTTTGAAATTTCTATGCTGCTTCCACTAACTCTGTGCTATGCATATATGTGCTGATCTGACTAGCGTACAGTTCAACAGGGCATACATGTGCATGAATCTCAAATCACAAAAATAATACTGAAGAAATGTGAGGACATTAAACATAAATGTATTTTTCTGTTAATAGTTAATTGTGAATCACTATATTGGTGTGAAAGAGAATTGTGTATTTTAGAGAAATGCTGAAAATAATTGTATTCTGTGGCACTGTCCTCCACCCCACCCTTAAAATACAGTTGGTTTAATTTCATAACTTCTAGGACATTTAATGAGATAACAGCATGTTTCTAGTAGTCAAAGAAATCGTCCTTGCCTCATACATTTGCCCACTTTCATTTTTTCTCCATGCTACAGACCACCTACTCAAACTCAGGAAACCCACACAGCCTTCCTGAAGACACTGGAGAGTATGAATGTCTCTCCAAACACCATCATATTGGGTGACTTCAACTACCCAAACATAGACTGGGAACATTACTCAAGCCCCAACACCCTAGCCCAAAGGTTCCTGGAGTTCATAAACTCAAATGCTATGGAACAACTAGTCACCATTCCCACAAGAGGAGAAAATATACTAGACCTGATCATCACAAACATGGGGACAAAATGCTCCACACCGGAAGTATATCCCTCATTGGTGAAATCAGACCATAAATTAATCTCATTGGAGATCCACATCCCGCCCCCACCTCCAGCAAAAGACCACAGTGAAGAACTTCTCAAAAGCAAACTTCACACTTCTTAAAACTGGAGTGGTATCCTGCAAGGCCCCGAGCCAGTGGAAACCACAACCCACACTGCTGAAACCCTTACAAATGCCTTCTACGAGCACCTCCAGGAATGTATGGATCAAGCAATCCCTAATAAAATCAAGACCCTTTCCACCAAAGGCAGGCGCCCGGTCTGGTGGACCCCAGCCATAAACAAACTCTACAACAAGAGGAGAAAGCTACTACATGACAGAGCAAAATCCCTAAAAGGGAAGGCATCTCTGATCAATACTAGCAAAAACTACGATCACTCATAAAATCATCCAAGGCCAACTTTGAGAGAAAAATCGCTAATGACACAAAAGACAATCATAAGGCCTTCTTTAGCTATGTTAGAAACCTGGGTGGAAACTCCCAGATATGCTCAGAATTAGTCCAAAATGATAAAAAAATCACTGATCCCACAGACATTGCCAACATACTGGCAGACAGGTTCAGTGCAAATTTCTCTCCCTCCCCCAAAAGGAGAAATATCTATCCCACCAGAGTCTAGCCTCCCAAACATCTCAGATGCCCAGGTGAGAGCTGCTCTCTCTAAAGCAAAAAACACAGCATCAATGGGACCGGACGGTGTCCCTGGCTGTGTGATACATGAACTCAATGAGGAACTAAACCCACACATAAGGCTGCTGTTTAATCTTAGCCTTACTACAGGATACGTACCCAAAGAATGGCGTACGGCAATTGTGGTCCCACTCCACAAAGGCGGTGCTTCTACGGACCCTGGAAATTACCGCCCCATAAGCTTGATGAGCCTTGTCTGCAAAGCTATGGAGAGGATCATAATGGAACTCATAAATAAAGACATTGGGGACCTACAGACACTGGATCCTACCCAATTTGGCTTTGTCAAGGGCAGATCCTGCCTCTTGAACTTGGTCGACTTTTTTGAAACAGTCACTAAGGCCATTGATGAGGGTAAGGCAGTTCACACAGCCTACCTTGACCTAGCAAAAGCATTCGACACAATACCCCACTTGGGCATCATAGAAAAGCTCACCAGCTTAGATGTAAACCCATATGTCACAAGATGGGTTGCAAACTGGCTCAAGGACAGAAAACATAGGTTTAGAGTTGCTGGTGCCATGTCAGACTCTAAGCCGGTCACGAGTGGTGTCCCACAGGGCTCAGTCCTGGGCCCCCTCTTGTTCGGCATTTATTTTTCTGAAGTGCAGGCAAACATAGGGGGATTGTGGCTGACAAAATTTGCAGATGACTGCAAACTGGGCACCATAATTGACACTCCATCAGACACAGACATCCTCCAGAGAGGTCTCATAGAAATGGATAACTGGTGCCAGAGCCATGGCCTTAAGCTAAATGCCAAAAAATGTATAGTCATACCCTTTGGGAAAAACAAGGTAACCCCTAATTACCACATAGGTGGTAATCCATTAAACACGGAAGAAGTTATCAGGGACCTGGGGACCCAAGTTGACAGTAACCTCTCTTTCGACACTCACATTGCCAAAGTGGTTAGGAAGACCTTCTACATTGCCCACCTGATCATGAAGGGATTCACATCCAGATCAGGAGAGGTCATTGTACCCCTGTACTCTTCACTTATCAGACCAATGATTGAGTACAACGCCCCATTCGGAATGTACCTTACCCAACACCTGCAGCAGTTGGAAAGACCCCAAAAGTTCCTCACCAAAAGGATAAAGGGGCTCAAACATATGTCATATTATGCCCGACTGAAGAAACTCCAGCTCTGTTCAGTAGCATACCGTCTGCTCAGAGGTGATCTGTGCCTGACATACAAGGCCATGTCCAACCCGGAATTAATGGACATGCTCCACCTCAAAAAATCCAAATCCACCAGAGCCACGAGAGCAAGAGACTTAAACCTCAACACGGATATAAATAGGACATGCTGGAGGGACAGATTCATCACCCAGAGACTCCCTACACTATGGAACAGAATCCCAGTCCATGTGAGGCAGAGCCCCTCACTGACTCTGTTCAAGAGAAATCTTGACGAGTGGATGGGAGATCATAGGTTTACCCCGGGAAACATCTCTGTGTCACTGCTGGACAGAGGCACAGCAAACTAATGGATATAGTATTCTCATCCTAAGGGGTGGTGAAAGCCACACACACTCTGGCTGGGCTTATAAATGCCCTAGGGCAGATAGCCTAGTATGAACCTATGAACCTATGAACCTATGAAGTATGCCTCATACTTTACCACCTAATTAAAAGTATTTCATGCTTATAGCCTAAGAGGACCCCATCCCTGCACTTTTAATCAATAATAATGACACTAGTAAGAGAAGATGCAAGGATAAATTCTCTAAAAATACACACACACACACACACACACACACACACGCACACACACACACACACACACACACACACACACACACACGCACACGCACACACACACGCACACACGCACACACACACACACACACACACACACACACACACACACACACACACACGCACACGCGCACACACACACACACACACACACACACACACACACACACACACACACACACACACACACACACACACAGACACATATACCCACACTCTGTCTCCAAAGTGCAAGTGCAATTGTCATACTAAGTATCCAAGTTGTACACATTGTTTTCCACACTGGCATTTTTCAAGCTTTTTTTTTTAAGCCAGTAAGAAAGAAATTGTGTACTTCCCTTTCTAGACACAAATGAATACTTAACCACAGTATCTAATATCTGTAAATGAATAACTCCTGTCAAATGGTTTCTGTTAGACTGAGAGCTTGAATATTTACAAAACCTATGTTGTTCTAATAAAAGGGGTGGCATCGTATTTATATTCCAGTGTCTTTGTGTTTTTGTTAGTGAATTAAGAACGCATTTCTTGATATTTTTTTTTTTTATTATTCATAGGTTCATAGGTGTGTACTACGCTAATGGCCCTGGAATCTTTGCAAGCCTAGCGCATAGAAGTCCCCTGGCATTGTGCCAGCCAATGTTAGTTCTCAGTGCCTCTATCAAGTAGAGCTACTGGAGTGATCTCCGGGGTGAACTTTTCTGTTTCCCATCCACTCATCAAGATTTCTCTTGAAGAGGGCCAGTGAGGTACTCTGCTTGACATGTGTGGGAAGTCTGTTCCAGAGCATGGGGAGTCCCTGGGTTATGAACCTGTCCCTTCAGCAGGTTCTGTTGATTGTGGTAATGAGGTTGAGGTCTCTGGAGTGTGTGGTGTGGAGCAATTGGGATTTATTTAGATGCAGCATTTCTGACAGAGCTGGGTCAGACATGGCTTTGTATGTCAAGCAGAGATCGTCTCTTATTAGACGATATGAGGCAGAGAATGGCTGGAGTTTTTTGAGTCTGTCCATGTAGGACATGTGTTTAAGGTCTACGATCCTCTTTGTGAGGTACTTTTTTGGCCTCTCCAGCTGTTGCAGGTCTCTAGTATGGTACATGCCAAATGGGGCATTGTACTCTATGATTGGTGTAATGAGGGAAGAGTAAAGAGAAATGATGACCACTTTCTTCCTGGATGCAAACCCTTGGTAATGGGATGTGCCACATAGAAGGACTTTCTGACCACAGTAGCGATGTGGTGGTTGAAGGAGTGGTTGTTGTCAACCTGTGTTCCCAGATATGTATAACTCCTTCAGTGTTTAGTGGGCTCCCATAAATGTGGTAATTAGTGGGAACTGAGGTTTTCTGAAAGGGGATGACGATGCATTTTTGGCATTAAGCTTAAGGCCATGGTTACAACACCAGTCATTGGTCTCAGTGAGGCCTTTCTGTAGGATGTCTGCATCACTTGGGGAGTTAATGATGGCTCCCAGCTTGTAGTCGTCTGTGAACTTGGTCACCCAGAGTCCCTCCATGTTGGCCTGGACTTCTGAACAATAGATGCCAAACAGGAGAGGACCCAGGACAAATACCTGTGGGACTCCACTCATGACTGGTCAGCATTCTGACTTGGAGTCTGCTACTTTCACACTGTGGGTTCTATTTGTGAGCCAATTTGCAACCCACCTAATGATATCAGGGTTGTTGCCTAGTTTGGTGAGTTTATCAATAATTCTTGAGTGAGGAATGGTATCAAAGGCCATGGCCAGATCGAGGTAGGCTGTATGAACTGCCTTACCTTCATCCACAGCCGTGGTGACTGACTCAAAGAAGTCAAGTAGGTTGAGCAGGCATGATCTCCTTTTCACAAAACTAAATTGCATGGAATCTAGAGTTTGGAGATTCCTTATATCCTTATTAATTAGGTCCATGATGATGAGCTCCATAGCCTTGCATATCAGACTGCTCAGGCTAATGGGGCGATAATTTCAAGGGTCTGTAGTCGCTCCTCCTTTGTGTAGAGGGATGACTGTAGCAGAGCACCATTCGGTAGGGAAAAGCCAGAGGTGAGGCTGTGACTGAACAGGGCACATAGATGTTGTGCCAGTTCACTTTGTAATTCATGTAGAACACAGCCAGGGATATTGTTGGATCCCATGGAAGCTGTATTCTTGACCTTGGACAATGCAGGTTTAACCTGTACTGCAGTAATGCTGGGTGCCTGGCATTCTTCTGGTATTGAGATTGGTCCTTTGGGGGGAGAGAGGGGTAAAGTTGGCATTGAATCTGTCAGGCAGTATGTTGGCAATATCTTTTGGCTCAGTATAGGAGATACCATTGTGCAGTAACTCAGAGCAAATCTCAGTATTGCCGTGGAAATTCTTGATATAATTATAGAGGTTTTGTGGTTGTTTTTAGTGTCTGCCGCAATTCTGCCTTCATAGCTGGCTTTGGAGGTTTTGATGAGGGATCTCAACTTTTTGTTGAGGCTAATAAAGGAATTTTTCCAGTCTTAGGACTTCTCCTTTTTCTGCAACAGTTTCTTCCTTTTGTTGTAGAGTTTATTTATGGCAGGGAACCACCAGATTAGCTTCCTTTTTTTGGAGGAGAGCATCTTGGTTCTGTTGAGTATGGCTAGTTCCATGCATTTATGTACGTGTTCGTACAGTGTATTGGTGCATGATTCAGCAGTCATGCATCTATTTTCCATTGTTTTGGGTACTGTGAAGTTTGCCACCTGTTTTTAAAAGTCCAAAGTCAGCTTTGGAGAAGTTTTCCATGGTGGATACTTTTGCGGGGAGTGTGGGTGAGATGTGGAGTTCCATGGTGATTAGTTTGTGGTCAGATCTAACCAGGAAGGAATTGACTATTGATGTAGAGTGATGGTTGCCCATGTTAGTAATAACCAGGTCAAGGATGTTGCTTCCTCTAGTGGGGGTAAAAATTAGCTGATCCCAGGGCATTGGAATTGATGAATTCGAGGAAGCATTGGGCCAGTGCATTGGTGCATGAGTAGTTTTCCCAGTTGATGGAGGGGTAGTTGAAGTCACCTATTATGAGCATGTTGGGTTGGATCTTAATATTTTCCAGGGTGCTTAGGAATGTGGAGTGAGAGTATTGGAACATGGTTTGGGACCTATAGCAGGGTACGACCTGAATCACCATCTTATCCACTGTTAGTTGCACCTGGAATGTCTCAGATGTGTTATGCTGGGCTACTAGTCTGGAGGTGTGCATATCCTTTATGAATATGGAGACACCACCGCCTTTGGAGCTTTGGTCCATGTTCTGAGGCTGAAAGGTGTGGAATGAGTTATAGTCTGGTAGCACATGGGTGCTTTTTGCTGCTTTAAACCAGGTGACCATTACAGCATAAATGTCGATGTTCTTCATTTTGAGGAGTGCTTCGAGCTAATGCATATTGAGAGTTAGACTTCTAGTATTGAGCAGCATAACCCTCAGATTGCATTTATTTATAGTTGTTATGGTGGTAATTTGGTCTTTGGAACACCACCTAAAAAAGGCACTATAGCTGTGACAAGAACCTTAGCCAGAGATGTAGGCCATCTCTGGCAAATCATCGAGGTCTATCAATCATGTCATCCCAAACAGACAGATACTGGATCCCCTTAGAATGACACCAGAAACTTAGCCTATTGTTGAAGTCAATGATTTTCTGTTTGTACTGAGGTATCATTCTGAGCGATGTTAGGATGCTGCTCAGGGCTAGGGTCATACCTGCCTGGGCCACATAATCTAAAAGCTCTACCATGTCTCTTTTCATGTAGTCAAGGGAGATGCATCTCAGGTCATGGACAATAACAGAGGAATACTTGTACTTGTTGTGGAGTGACCTGAGTGCGTGTGTTATGCATCAGATTCTGATACCTGATAGACAGCTGAGTGTTACCTTCTCCCTCTTCAACCTATTCTGTGTTTTATTGCTGTTTATAAAACTTATTTCATCCTCTAAACTTCACTGTGGTTAATAATAAGTTATTATGTTTCCTAAATGTTTATAACCTTACAAACATATTATTTAACTGCTCATTTGATTTACCTACTTGCACATACAAATGCATCATCTACTGACTTGCTATACTGTAACATATCACTTCTACTGCCTCCTGTGCTATTTCGCATGATTTGCATTTTGAAATTTCTATGCTGCTTCCACTAACTCTGTGCTATGCATATATGTGCTGATCTGACTAGCGTACAGTTCAACAGGGCATACATGTGCATGAATCTCAAATCACAAAAATAATACTGAAGAAATGTGAGGACATTAAACATAAATGTATTTTTCTGTTAATAGTTAATTGTGAATCACTATATTGGTGTGAAAGAGAATTGTGTATTTTAGAGAAATGCTGAAAATAATTGTATTCTGTGGCACTGTCCTCCACCCCACCCTTAAAATACAGTTGATTTAATTTCATAACTTCTAGGACATTTAATGAGATAACAGCATGTTTCTAGTAGTCAAAGAAATCGTCCTTGTCTCATACATCAGCCCACTTTAATTCTCTCTCCACGAATTATGCCTCATACTTTACCACCTAATTAAAAGTATTTCCTGCTTATAGCCTAAGAGGACCCCATCCGTGCACTTTTAATCAATAATAATGACGCTATTAAGAGAGAATGCAAGGATAAATTTTCTAAAAATACACACACACACACACACACACACACACACACACACACACACACACACACACACACTCAAGCATGCACGCACACACACAGACACGCACGCACGCAAACACACATGCGCACACACACGCGCGCACACACACACACACACACACACACACACACACACACACACACACACACACACACACTCAAAATAAACCATGCAGTGGTTCAGGCACAGAAACATGTCATTTAGATCCAACTTACAGAGTAAATTTTTTTTAACTGTTAGTTTTCTGGTACTGTATATGATCTTTATATCCTGGGTTTGTTAACACATCTTCATACTAGTATTATGCAGTCTGCTAATATAACATTCCCTTTTCTACACTCCATTCCTATCACAGAAGTAGCTCCACATCTACAGAACAATCAGCCCTACAAGACTTGCCACAGGCAAAAGGATTCCAGTAATCTCTATGAACTGTAAATCTCTTGCAGTATGTATACCAGTGCTATAATTTCAGTACAGTAAATATTTATTGCACAGATATGAATATAGTTGAAATATATATTTCACAGGACAACACCTACAGGATGTTTTTTTTCGGGAATTATTTAAAAGCTTAGTATGTTGATAAAAGGTTGATAAAATACAGAACACTAATAAAACAAAAGGAGCACTAGGATAGCTGTTTCCACTGATATAAAGTTTTAATGTAACACAACCACCTTGCCAGCACCAACAGGACTAGAACCAAAATACAGAGCGCACTTTTTGACTGGACAGTTTCTGTCACAGAATACACTGCCCTGTAGGAAAAGTAATGTTCTATTTATTTATGCTGCAATGTGTTCCTTTATTTCATTATGTTATTTTATTTCCCAAATATTACAAGTTCTTGATTAGGAAACATAACAAATCACTTCTCAGTTGTATGTCATAAGAGCCGGAGAAGGTTGATTAAATTAAATTGTTAGAGGAGCTAATGTCTGCTATATATATATATATATATATATATATATATATATATATATATATATATATTTTTTTTTTTTTTGTAAGGGGAAATGAAAACATTCAGTGGGCTTCCTGAAAGCTGACTTAAACATCCCCTGCTCTGTGAGAAAAGTTTATTTTCGTTTCCACCCTCATTGTTCTGGAGTTGTCCACCACTCATGTTAGTTTGACTTCAAAATTCCCTTCTCGTATTCTTTGATTGGTCCTTTTTAGTGATCATAAAATTATGTGAAGGAACTCCACTTTAAGTTAATGGATTCATGTCAACTCACAGACGATGGTTTCAACAAGTACAGTTACTCCAAATACATATCAGTGAAAACTACTTTTAGTGAAAAATAAGCACAGATTGCACCCTGAGCACACCATGTAGGGGGAGACCCCCTAATTCAACAGTTCCACAACAGTGGGGAAAAAGGTAACCTCAGCCATTGCTGAATGTGTTTTAGCACTATTCATTCACAGTAACAAAACTTGCAGAAACAGTAGTCATACATCTGACTGGTACCCAAATTAATTTAACCAGCTGATGTATTCCTCAGACATTGAAAGCATTGTTCTTATCTCTGCTGACATCACCTACCCTTCAAATAGCACTTACCAGAAATGACCATGTCTTCAATGACAAACATAGCATCTGACAACCACCACTAACCATCACCATCGGCTTTATAAACTATTGATGACACAGTCCGACAAAACAGTAAAAGAACTGGAAATATGTGAATCTTTGTAGATAATGATCATTCATTTGATACCCGTACAAACACCTGAAAAGCATATTTACTTTATAGGTACTTACTAGGCTAGTTGCCCTTGCAGGCCATTAAAAGGCAAGTCAACTTTCAAAAAAGGTAGGAAACAAACCCTATAATTTGTGTCTGTGAGATAAACAGCTTGACTATTATGCCATCCCCCAACACCATGTTTACTTCATCCTCTACTGGGTTAATGTCTGTGCCAGAGAGGTAATTATTCATTTGCATGTAGATCTAATTAAATAAGTTGTGCAATAGTGCACCCGACTCTGTATCCTCCTTGCAAGCTCACTGGTGTAAATGGAGAAGGTACACGATAACTGAAGTGCTTCAAAGCATTTCTTATAGCGAAAGAACATACCAACTTTCTTCTCTGCACCTTATTACCTTCTTAGAGGAGACCTATGCCTTTCATACAGAGCATTAAAGGACCCCTTACTGTTTGAAAACCTTTGCTTAGAATACCTCGAGCAACATGAACTCAAGTTAGTACTTGCCTCAGTAAAAAAATAACATAAACCATACTGTGAAATGTAACTGTTTCCTTTCTCAATTACTGTCATGTCTATGGAGTGATTTCCCTCTCTAAATTAAAGTCACCCAATTAACCCATACCTTCAGGAAGGAACTTGAAATGTGGGCACTGTTAAGTTCTGACCTGGGTATATAGTTCCTTGAAGGCCAATAGGCTTTGATCTTGTTCATCAAAATTATAAATCTGTAATGAAGATGTAGTAAAGCAAACTACTTGGGATACATTTCAAACTTATGTAAGTTCATTTCCCTGTTAAACAGACAGTACAATAGCTACTACAGCTAAAATAATAGAAAATGGAATGTATTGCTTATGTAAAATTTCCAGTAGTATTTCTTTGGTGACTGACCTTGATGGTATGTGCATCTATTTGACAATGGTTTATATTCACATTAGTCCTACTGATCGTATACAACCTTTACAGAAAAGAGCGCAGAATTTTAAAAGCTAGTGTGTCTCTAGAATGCTAGCAATATTGCACTAGTAGTACCAGCGGATAATAAGACATTTAAACTTCTCTGTATTTAAAACCTGGATGTACATAAACACAAAAGTGATCACTTTACTTCATAACTAACTGCAACAAAAAATGTAAAATTTACTCCAAATTGTTTATAGAAATGAATTATTTGCTTATTTTATTCAAGCTTTCTTGAACTAGATTAGTCCCAGTGTCTTCTTTTCAGGGAAGACACAGACAAACCATTCAGTAAAAACTGTAAGAAAAACCCTGCCAAAGCAAAGTTTTCACTGTGTGATACCTTAAAGCTCCACTAATGGAACCCCATAGGATATATGCAAATGACCCCTCAAGGACACCAAGTATTTCAGCTACATGGCTTCTGGGTGTCCATAACTTTTTTACTTTTTAAGTCTTTATGGTTAAATTCTGACCAATAAAGCCAAACTCCACTAGCTGTGGGCATACCTGTTTCAGCATTTTGTGTGACCTCATCTACAGAGCGTAAATGGATAGTTCAGAAATCTAGGGTTTTTAAACCCAGCTTATGTCCATAAAGATTAAAGTGCCTGTGAAATATCCCAACTAAAATGCAAACCAAAAGGTAGAAAAGGTCAGACAGACAAAACCATTGAGTAAAAACTGCAAGAAAAACCAAGCCAACCTAAAGCTTTCACTATGTGATATCTTAAGCCAACGGTAATGGAGGCCCATGGGGTATACACAAATGACCCCTTAAGGACATCAAGTGTTTCAGCTACATGGCTTCTGAATGTCCATAACTTTTTTACTTTTTAAGTCTTTATGGTTACATTCAGGGCAATAAAGCCAAATTCCACTAGCTATGGGCATGGCTTTTCAATATGGTGTTCCTTACCTCAGTCTGACCACTGACTGTTTTAGAAGTTCCCATACATCTTAAGTGTTCTCAGAGGCCAGTTTACCTAATCCAAATGCTTTCACTTGCATGGCTTTAACTTTTCCTATTTTAACTTTATGCATTGTTAATTAGCAGCTATTTATAGATTTATAGGTTCATAGATAGTCTAATGACCACCAGGGCCTTTATAAGGCTAGCCATGCAGCCAAATCCAATTACATCCCCTTGTAACATGTGCATCTGAACTGGCAATATGTTACTTAGGAGGAGCATGTTTGTTAAAGGGGGTTGCTAAGGTTATGTGGGAGGGGGCTATGATAGTTAGGGAATGTTTACTGTTGGCCTCTGTCTATAGGAGACACAGGGGGGGGCTGTATAGGAGACATGGGGGTAGGTGAATTTACAATTTCCCATTCAAGGTTAGCTAGGGAATGTTTATTGTTGACCTCTGAGTATAAGAGACGTGCAGGCCAGTCCCAGGATGAATTTATGATTTCCCATCAAATGGTCAAGATTATGTTTGAATATGGTTAGGGATGGACTCTGCTTCACAAGTATAGGGAGCCTATATCCAGAGCATGGGGATCCTTTGAGACATATATCTGTCTTGCCAGCATGTTCTGTTTATGTTGCAAGCAAAGTTTAAATCTTTCAGTCTAGTGTAGATGGTTCTGTTCATTTTGTGGATGTGCAAAAGCAACATCAGGACAGGATCAAAGAATGCCTTTTATGTTAAGCACAGATCACCTCTCAAGAGCCTCTAGGAGACAGAGTGTAGAGACAGAGCTCTAAGGCAATTTGTATTGGACAATTTGTTAATACTCTGGATTCTTTTGGTGAAAAACCTCTGTGGGCATTCCAACTGCTGCATATGTCTAGTCAGGTACATACTGGAGGGGGCATTGTACTCAATGACAGGTCTGATAAGGGCCAGGTAGGCTGGTACTATAATTTTCTTGGACCTGGATGCAAACTCTAACTTATAAGTTAGGCAAAGTAGAATGATTTTTTTACCACCTTGGCTATGTCTTGAGCAAAGGCCAGATTGCTGTCCACATATGCTCCCAGATCTCTAACTACCAGGTCAATTCTTAGGGGTGTCTTATCAATAGAATAATTTATGTGGGTTGATGTTTTCCCGAAGGACACTATACTGCACTTTTTTGTATTGAGATTTAATCCGTGGCTATGGCACCAGTCATTTGTCTGTGTTAGACCTTCTTGCAGGATGTTGATGTCATGGAGGTATTTATGATAGCTCCCAGTTTCAGCGACCTTTGTTATTAGCCTTGTTGACCTCCAAAAATTAGATTCTAAACAGCAGTGGGCTCAGCATGGTGCCCTGTGATACTCCACTGGTAACCTGTTGGTGGAGGTGGTCTCACCAATCCTGACTTCTTGGGTCTTATCTGTAAGCCAGCTGGCAATCCATTGAGTTATGTGCAGCTTGATGCCTTGTTTGGTGAGTGTGTCTACAATACCTGAGGGGAGTATTGTATCAAATGACTTAGCCAGATCTAGGTAGGTGGTATGCACAATTTTTCCTTCATCCATTGCCTTGTTTCTCTTATCAAAAAAGTCTAACAGTTTGAGTAGGCATGGCCTTCTCCTAACAAAACCAGACCAGGATAGTCCCGTGTCAGTAGGTCGCCAATGTCTTTGCTGATCATTTCCATGATAGTTCAGTCCATGGCTTTGCATATTTGACTATATAGACTAACAGGTCTATAGTTTCCAGAGTCAGTTGATGATCCACCCTTGTGAATGGGCGATAACCATTGCCATCCTCTATTGTCTTGATATGTAGCCTATTATGAGGCTGTAGTTGAAATGTTACTCAAGTGGCCCTGATAGGTTGTGTTTAGGCTATTTAGGAGACAGCCCAGAATATTGTTGTAGCCCCACTGAGGTTGTGTTTTTAGCCTTAGCAAGCACAGCCATAACCTGATCCCTACTAATAGTTGGGGGGGGTTATGTAGTAGGGATTTCTCTGGGGGGGTGTAGTGGGAGTGAAGTTTGTGCTGAATTTGTCAGCCAGCAAGTTTGTTATGTCACTCTGCTCAGTGAAGGTGGTACCATTTACTAGCAGTGCAGCACACTGCTATGTATTACCTTAGAGGTTTTGGACATGGCTGTACAAGGCTGTGTGGTGGTCTTTAGCTTGAGAGGCTATCTTGACCTCACAATTAGCCTTGCTGGATTTAATTAGTCCTCTTAGTTTATTGTTTAGTTTAATTAGTGAGCTCTTGTCATTATGAGAGTTGATCTTTCTAAATTTGCCCAATCCTTTTTTCTTTTTGTTATATACCCTGTTAAGATTAGGAGTTCACTCTTGTGATTTGTTTTTGGGGTTTGTTTTCGCTTATTTCTACCAGGTACATCAGTCTCTATGCAGCCATTTACATGTTTGTACAGTGTTTTTGTGAACAATTCTGCACAGGCAGTTGTGATCTCATGGTAAGACAGGGGTATTGAATTTTGACAATCTTGTAGAGCAGTGTGTATATTGTACCTAGTAAGCCACTGTAGCTAGATAGCACATGCATATAAGGTACTGAGCACCTGCAAGACCAGTGCCATTTTGTATAGTCATTCACTATAAGTGCAAGCTTGAATGGAGATGCACTTGTGAGTGTGTTTGAAGTAATGAGTCAGTCAGTAAACATATGAAGTTTGTAGCATATGTTCCAGTTACAGCTCCTGATGTGTTTAGTTCCAATAAAAGACTTGAACCGATCCCATGCCCCAGTATCTTATTTGAATAGACGACACATGCGACATGATGTCAGAATGGAATCCAAAGTTGAAGCAGGTCACAAACCATGAGGCATGTAGTTAGAAGTGGAGTAATATACAGGAACAAACTCACAAACAGGTCAGCGGTTATTCAAAGGTACATACATTCATTCAAATGATTTTCAGTCGCTAAACATGTGGCATAGCATTCGAAGCGTTCAAAATAATTACTGAGTTATTTGAAATGTCCAAAATAGCAACATAATGATTAAAGTGTTTGAAATATTCTCTGAAGTGTTTAAAATGTTTGAAAAGGCTAAAAATGTCCAAATTATTTTGCACTATACTACTTTTTTGCAGTAACTAAGATTTTTTGAAGTGTCCAAAGTGTCCAGAGTTTTCAAGGTATTTTCGGAGTTTAAATAAAGCATTTTTGGAGAGATTGCTATGCACTTGAGCATAATTACAAGTACCAGGTCTAGGCTAATGTTTAAAAGACATTTTTTGTTATGGCAGAGGGATTTCGCAGACCTGAACCGCTGGTGTTTGATAGTAACATTGCTGAGAAGTGGCGAGTGTTTGAGCAAGAAGATGATATTTTCATACAGGTTGCATTTTCTGATAAAGACACATGTACAAGAGCATTTATAGTTCTCAATTTAGCTGGCTCAGAAGCCATTGAGTGAGAACGTTCATCTGTGTATGCACCTGCCATGTATGCAGGGGAGGGGAAAACTGCCATGTTGTGATACAGGTTGAAATAAAGGAAGACCCTGAGTGCTTAAAACATAAATTTAGAGAAATGTGCAACCCTCAAATGATTATTACAATGGAAAGACACAAATTTTACACAAAAAATCAAAATCCTGGTGGAACTATTGCAGCATATATGACTCACTTAAGAAATAAAGCAAAAACATGTAGAACTGGTGATCTACATGATGAGCTGATAAAATACCATCTTGTATGTGGTGTTAGCAATAATGCAGTAAGAAAGATTTTGCTTTGAGATAGTGAATTAACATTAAGCAAAGCCATAGAGATTTGCCAAATGCATGAGCTTGCAGAAAAGCATCTAAATCTGCTTACAAATGAGAAAAGCATGTTTGCAGTATCTGCTAGTGTGAATGTTGATAGCATAGAGCAGAAAGTTAAGATGAAAAATGAATATAAGCCGAAGGGGGCCACTCCCAACCTCATTGTTAACTCTCACAATTGTGGAGGCAGTCATGAACCTAAACAGGAACAGTGTTTAGCTTTTGGTCAGCAATGTCACAAATGTAAAAAGTGGAATAATTTCAAAAGGCTTTGCAAGTCTAAAGTGTCACAGACTTACGTTAAAAGAGAGCATCCAAAGAAGCAAGTAAATCAGATATAGACTGTAGCAAACACCACAAGCTGTGAGCAAACTTTGTATGTTGATGGTGTCTCTGTGATAGATGAAACAGTTAATACAGTAGATTATCAGTTGTCAGCAAAGATCAAAATATTTTGTACTATGCAAATTAATGGGAAACCTGTAGAGCTTAAAGTCAACACTGGATCTAAGTGTAATGTTATATCAGCACAAATATTTACTGAAGTAAAAGCTGGTGAGAAACTTGATTCAGCAAAGTGTGCAAAACTATTTGGTGGTGGAGAGATTCAAACTAATGGCGCAGTAGTTCTTTCATGCCATTCTGCTGGAAACAGTTATGACTTGAAGTTTTACATAGTCAGAAGACACGTGCAGTCACTGTTGGGCCTCAAAGACAGTCTGAGAATAGGAATGATTTCACTTAATAAAGTGGTTCACCATATGAGTATGAACAACAATAATAGTTTTACACAGAATATTTTTAGTGAATACACTGATATTTTTAAAAAATGAGCTTGGTAAACTTCCTGTCACATATTCCATGAAGTTAAACCATGAAGTAAGTCCAGTTATCAGGCTAGCACAAAATATCCCAGTAGTGATGCAGAGCAAAAAGCAGAACTAGACAAAATGGTGAATTTAGATGTCCTTACTCCAGTAAAAGAACCGATTGAATGGGCATCCTCCATGGCCATAGTTCATAAGAAAAGCTCAGATGATATTTGAGTATGTATTGATCCAAGAGACTTAAACAAAGCATTTAAGCATCCTCATCATCTGATGTGTACAGTAGAAGAGGTAGCCACATTCATGCCAAATTCCACTATTTTCTCAGTCTTAGATGCAAAAAGTTATTTTTGGAAAATTCTGGTAGAACGCAAATCTTCATTGTCAACCACATTCAGTGCACCATTTGGTAGATACAGGTTTTTGAGAATGCCATTTGAAATCAGTTCTGCCAGTGAAGTCTTTCAACATATTATGGAGCATATTTTTTCTAGTTATGCATGCACTATTATATTAGATGACATTATTGTTGGGGGCAATAGTGAAGACGAACCTTAGGAAAGTTCTAGACAGTGCACGTGAAATAAGTCTTAAACTGAATCCTCAGAAATGTAAATTCAAACTGAAAGAAGTTACTTATGTGGGACATTTGTTTACAAGTTCTGGCTTACAACCAGATCTATCTAAACAAACAGCAATTCTTGAAATACCAGTTCCAGAGAATGTCACATCTTTACAATGTTTTCTAGGTATGGTCAACAATTTAGGAGAGTTCATCCCAGACTTGAGTGAACTTTCTGCACCATTACGTGAGCTGACATGCAAAATTGTACATTGGTCCTGGTTGGAGCAACACCAAAGAGCATTTGGCATCCTGAAGAAGAAAATTGCCAGTCTACCCACATTGAGATATTATGATGTTCACAAACCTGTAACTCTTCCTTTTATGCTTTAAAGTACAGCCTTCATGCAGCATGTCTTCAAGAAGGCATACTAGTTGCTTATGCATCCAGAACTTTAACCCAAAAAGAGATGCATTATGCACAAATAGAGAAAGAACTTTTGGCAGTAGTATTTGCATGTTCGAAGTTCAGTGATTATATTTATGGCAGATTTATCCAAATAGAGACTGATCACCAACCACTAGTGACAATTTTGAAAAAGCCAATGCATACAGTCCCAGCTCAATTGCAATGCTTGATGTTAAAACTGCAAATGTACAATTTCAATATTGTTTACAAAAAGTGTAAATACTTGTACCCTGCTGATGCTTTGTCGTGTGCACCCAGATAAATGACAGAGCAGCATGAAAATGAAACAACAGACTCTGAAGTCATGGAAGACAGAAAATTTTCATCATCACAGCTTGCTGAACTGAGAAATCACACAGCTTCAGACCCAATTCTCCAGAAGGTGAATAACATTATCAGTCAAGGATGGCCAACATGACAAACCAGTTTACCATTTGACATTCAGAATTATTTTCCTTACCGAGACAAGCTCATGATGGAAGATCTTCATGAAAGGTCCAAAAGTGGTAATTCCTAAAGCATTACAACAGGAATATATCAAAATCGTGCATCATAGTCACCCAGGTACTGATTCAACCAAAAGAACAGCAAGAGGCATTGTATTTTGGCCTTCTATGTCCAAAGATATAGAGAAATAAACTCTAGCATGTTCAGTTTGCAACATCATCAAACTACATCAACAAAACGAACCACTTCAGCTACACCAAATTCATGAATTACTATAGTCGATGGTTGACACAGATATTTTTTAATCAAATGGTCAACATAACTTAGTGTTAGTGGACTCTTACTCAAATTGGTTTGAAATTGACCTATTCTAACTTGATTCCAGCACTGTCATTACAAAATTGAAGAGACATTTTTCTGTCCATGGTAGTCTGCACAAAGTCATGTCTGACAATGGTGCACAATTTACAAGTCAGCAGTTTAAGAAATTTGTTGAATTTTGGGACTTTGTCCATATTACCAGTAGTCCTGAGTATCCGCATTCCCATGGGTTAGCAGAATGTGTAGTTCAGAGTGCAAAACATTTGTTAGAGAAATCCAAGAGAGACGGTACAGATATTTTCCTTAACTTACTCAGTCTCAGAAATATTCCTAGAGACAACTTGCTAGGTTTATCTGCTCAGAGATTAATGTCCAGACAGACTAGAACAACTCTACCAATTAGTAAACAACTGTTAGCACCAAATTCAAAGAACAACAGAGTGGTCAAGGCACAACTTTTGAGAAAACATCAGTCCCAAAAGTTGTACTATGGTAAGACCAGTAAATCCCTTAGACCATTACTACAAGTAGAAGTTGTGAGAATACAAACATCTAAAGGATACGACCGAGTGGGAATCATGAAGAACATTTATGAGTAACCAAGATCTTACATCATATAATCAGGAATGGATTTCATATGGAATCAAAGACATGTGTGACCTGTCTCCGAACTAGTTGCGCAGCAGATTACCTGCGCCGACACCTGTAATTCCCAGAATGATTCTACACCTCTTTGAATTAAAAAAGGACAGTGTGCGTTCTTCAATTAATTTTGATGTAATCCCTGATGTTCCAGTTGTGAAAGATACTGTCCCTGTTGCTAAACCTAGTCAAAATTTCTGTGTTACCAGATCAAGTAAAATTTCCAGACCAAATCCAGAATGCACAGCAACTTGGACTTTAATTCAGTTTTGTTTGTTAAAATGTTGATATATCGTCTAACTCTCAAAATGTCTTTGTTCTCCTATTTGCATGTTGAACAAAATTAAAGAGAGAGGATGTAAAAATCAGTGTGCATATTTTAACTAGTTAGCCACTGTAGCTAGATAGCACATGCATATAAATTACTGAGCACTTGCGAGATCAGTGTCATTTTGTATAGTCATTCATTGCGAGTGAAAACTTGAATGGAGATGCACATATAAGTGTGTTTGAAGTAATGAGTCATTCAGTAATTGTATGAAGATTGAGGTATATGTTCTAGCTCTTGATGTGTTTATGTACAACAAACGACTTGAACTCATGTCATGCCTCAGTGTCTCATTTGAATACACAAGACATGCAACAAATCTATCCTTTACTGTAATAGGATGTACTTTGCTTTCGAATAGTTCCTAACTTTAACAGATTTTGCTGTGTTTTCTGAGCTGATTTTTATTTTGAAGGAAACAGCTTTGTGATCCTCCCTAATAAGTGAGGATGTAACACTGGGGGGGGTGCAGTGTTCTTCCATATTGGTGAGGACTAGGTCCAGTATGTTTAAACTTCTAGCTGGAGTGCAAACTAACTGATCAAAGGCATTTGTGTTAATAAAGTCTAGGAAACATTATGCCTGCAAGTTTGAGGCAGTGTATGTTTCCCATTCTATAGTGGGGTAATTAAAATCTCAGATGAGTAGAGTCTTTGGTTGGATGGAGAGTGCTTCCAGTAGATATAGATAAAATTTATGGGATTCTCATGACATAGATGACCTCTAGCTTGCTAAGATATAATAAGGCACTCTATCTAGGGTAATTTGCACGTGGATGAATTCCAGAGTATCATCCTGTTTAACCAACCATGAGGTATACTAGTTGCTAATGTAGAATTGCTAATGTAGATCAAAATGTCTTCACCTTTAGTTCATATCTGTGCAGCTGATAGTGGAAGGCACTGTAGCCTTGCACTGCCAGAGTACTTCCTGGAACTTTAAACCATGTCTCAGTAATGGCACAAATGTTTATATATTCCAGAGTGAGGAGAGCTTGTAAGGTGTGGAGTTTCTTGTTAAGCATCTTTCAGAATTGAGCAATAACACATTTAAATTCCTTTGGGTTTTATTTGCTATGTCGGTAGGTTTGTCATTTTGGCATTGCCTAAAAAAATACTCTAAGGGGGTGGATTAAGTTTTATCCAAAATCTAGACGCCCAGGGGGAAGGTACAGGCCATCTTCAGCAAAACATCATGGTCTGGTGACTGTGTCCTCCCAGGCTGAGAGATATTGAATCCACCTGGAATGACACCAGAAACTAAGCCAGTTGTTAACGTCAATCATTTTGTTTATACTCTGGCATCATCCTTGGTGAAGGTAGAATGATGCTCAATGGAAGGCACATACATGTCTGAGACAAATATTCAGAGAGGTCCATAAAGTACCTCTTCATAAAGTCCAGGGAGGTAGCTCTCAGGTCATTTATGCCCACATGGACTATGATAGAATCATACTAATACCTGTGTTGCAAAGACTTGAATGTGTGTGTGTAAGTTGGTGGATCCTGGCTCCAGACATTCAATTGACTATAATCATCTCCTTGTACCGTCTGGTGACTGGATATCTGTGTGTCATACAATGGAGTCCTCTGTGACAAGATTCCTAGGTAAATTATTTGCTTGCCTTATAGGCTTTGTTTTCAGGGGTCCATAAGATGTAGTCATATGTGTGGTGTTTGGTGCTGCTTTTAGTGTGCATTTTACAGATTGCTGAGAATAGCTGTTACTGTTTACAGGCTTAGGAGGTCTTTGAGATTTGGGAATATTGCTTTTTACTGCCTCAGCATAAGATGGTCCATGTGTGTGGTGGACACTCTGTGTGTTGGATGTAGTATGTGTTTTTTTGACAAATCTTGCTTGTAAGCAAGATGTTTGCCTCCAAGAAAGTTGTTTATGTACATCTCTCACATACAGTGCTGGTTTCTTTAAGGATTGAAAGGTTGTCTGTGTACATGAGACAATTGCTACATTGTCTCAGGATGCCCATATATAACAAGCTGGCTACAGAAAAGCACAAAAAAAAAAAAAACAGAACTGCCTGTGTCTACCAGGTACCATGAGAAGTGTGCACCATGCTGCTCTAGCTCTACTTCACTAGTGGCTGCCCCCCTGTGAAGAATTTCTGAAAATTATCCTGCAAACACCTGAAGGCAAAAGAACTTACTACTGGGACTTTTACTCTCTGAAATAGTCTTATCTCTAGCTCTACTTCACTTGTGGCTGCCCCCCCCCCCCAAGTTAAGAATTTCTGAAAATTATCCTGCAAACAACTGAAGCCAAAAGGACTCACTACTGGGACTTTTACTCTCCAAAATATTCTTATCACTAGCTATACTTCACTCGTGGCTGCTCCCCACCCTCTCAAGTGAAGAATTTCTGAAAATTATCCTGCAAACAACTGAAGGCAAAATGACTCACTACTGGGACTTTTACTCTCTGAAATATTCTTATGTAGGTGTATTCCCTGTTAACTAATGTCTGCATCTAGTTGTTAGTGCTTTTACTTAATTTTATAATATAGGCATGGCATGCACACTTGCAAGGTCTTTTTCCCCCTTTTTTCCAATTCCTGCCATTGCAATGAACTGCCATTAGCTGTCAGCAAAACACCACCAAACAACTGAATCTTAGCCCAGTTAAGCAGTTCATCTTGTAAGCAGGACAGTGCTCTAGAGTTATTTAAATTCTCCAATATTTCTGTCTACTGTAAAGTCACCCAAGTCCCTTCACAGGAGTTATTTTTCCATTCACTGTGAATAAATAGTGGCAGCACAGTAACTGGCATAATCCCTGCCATTAAAGTGCAAAACTACTTACCTTCATTACTTAGACTCCCGACACTTTTTTTTCAGCTCTTTTCTCCTGGGTAGGGCTCTGCCCACTCCACTCCTCTACCATACCCCGATTCCCAACCACCCCTAGGTCATTTCCTTTATACCTAACCTTACCACACCCACACCCAACCCCAATCCCTCAGCCAGTCACACAAACAGCCACCACCCCTCCCCTTCCTTTGCTCTCATATTACACAATCTACACATAGTACCTCCTCACTCACAAAGTTGCTACAATCCATCCTATGTATATACTATCAAGACACCTACACATTCCACAGGGTTTTCTCTATACAGTCCTACCACATCTAACAAAACATGTACTCCCATCAAATAATTCTAACACTAGCACTCACCATCACAGCCCATTTAACCTCACCCTACTTGAGCAACGTTACAATCTCCAACATAAGTAACCCCACCGCAACCTCACTTCCAACATTCATTATCTACCCCTTACACATCTCACCCTCACTCTTTAACCACACCACCTATGACCTAAACCCCTACAAACTCCTCCATTATCAAAGCAAGTCTAGGGTATCCCTACAACGTGACTTAGCCTTCTCCAAATACCTACAAACCATTATAAACATTGCCTCTCACCTGCTATGCAGTGGTGATATCAACCCCAACCCAGGCCCAATAACAAGTCCTACAAATCACCAGAATCAGCCTAGAACCAATACTAGCCTACATAAGAGAAAATCTGATATTCTAATAATAAATCATATAACATAAGAAGCATCCTTAACAAAACCACTGAGCTCCATGCAACCATAGCATTATACTTGCCTGACATCACCTTCCTCACAGAAACATGGTTTAAACCCCACATTAAAAATGAAGCAGTACTTCCCCTGGTTATAGCATACTACAAAAAGACTGTACAGCTAAAGAACGAGGTGGAATCGCTCTCCTATATCAGAACAACATCAATGTTGAAATATTTAACATAGAAATCCCTGCATTTAATAATGCAGAGACCTTACTTGCTAAGGTAAGAATAAATACACAAAAACAGCTAAATATCTTAGGATCATATATTCCTCCAGGACATAACATCAAAACCCTAGATTCTCTTCTCCAATGGACATCCAAAACCCTCCCCCATGAAACCATTATACTTGATGACTTTAATATTGATTGGACCTCACTTAATTCACCCCACCCTTCAAATCATATTAACCTTTATGGATTTTCACAGCTTATATAAACCCCCACTAGGGTAGACAAAACCTCAAAGAAAGAATCAATACTAAACTGGATTCTCACTAATCACCCATCTTTCACCCATTATTTCAGTACTTTACCTGACACTCTAACTGACCATCTCCCAACCTTCTTCATCAGAGACCAAACTAAACCCACTAGAACTAGCTCTCTTAAACACATCAGATACACTAAAGATTTCAGGGCTGATGACCTTAATACAGCCCTTAAACACTCTAACTGGTCCCCTCTTTTAACACTTCCTTTAGATGAAGCAGTTGAGTATTTCAATAGCATCTTCTTAGGCCTTCTCAACCAACTTGCTCCACCAAGACAGAGCCACACTAAAACCATCTATGCCCCATGGCTTACCAAGAGCACTAGGAAACTTATGAAACAAAGGGACAAAGAATGCGATACCTGGCGCAAAAACAAAACTACTCCTAATAGGCAAACATTCTTACAACTGAGAAACACTGCAAATAAACAAATCAGACTAGACAAACAAAAATACTATAGTGAAATTCAAGCTAAGCATAATACCAACCACAAAAGTTCTGGTCCGCTATGAACAGTATTCTCTAACCAGGTAAATCAACAATTCCTCATCCAAACATAGACACCATCTCTGTAAACACAGCCACCCAATTCAATGAGTTCTTTACCAACAATATATTAAAGCTGTCAACAGACCCACTCTTCTCAACCCCCACTATACTATATAACCCATCAAATAATGCTAACTCCTTCACTCTTCAACCTGTACCAACTTACACAATCTATAGACACCTAACCAAACGTAAACCCACCATTTTAGCAGTAGACAAACTACCTGTCAAACTCCTACAAATAGCTGCCAAAGCCATTTCCTACCAGTATCTATAATCATCAACAGATCCATCTCAGAACAAAAGGTCCCACTTCTCTGGAAAACCTCCTGCATTATACCAATACACAAAGGGGGCAACTCCACTGACCTAACAAACTACCGCCTTAGAGCTATACTTTCCCCACTGGCTAAAATACTGGAAAAATGTATCCACATCCAGGTCCTAACACATCTCCTCTCCAACAGTCTTCTTGCTGAAACTCAACATGGACTCCACCACAACCATAGCACTACCACTGCACTCAACAATTTTAGTAATCTCGTAAATATGCAATGCAACAAAGGCCAACTAGTGTCTGCAGTTTTCCTTGACTTATCAAAGGTGTTTGATACAGTCTCCCATAAAAAACTAATAACATTACTCTCAGAATGAAAACGAACTACCCCCCCCCCCACTCTATTATTGTTTCAAGACTATATATCCCAATGCCAACAAGCTGTTCAGTGGAAAAACCCTATTTCCCCCCTACTTCCTGTAAAACCTAGGGCCCCTACTTTTCACCATATTTACAAACAATCTACACAAAGCCGCCCCTCTAGCAAACCTGGTTCCATACACTGATGACTCCACCTTAATCTGCTTTGCCCCCACCCTCCAAAAACATCAAATCATGACCCAAGAAGCCTTTATATCCATTGAAACCTGGCTTAAAAACTCCCAGCTAATACTAAATCCTAAAAAGACCCAACTTATGCTCTTTCATCCTTGCAAAGCAGCAGCACCTACTCCCCTATTCTTTAATTCTGCATCAGATAATACCCCTATCTCCCTCATCACACAAACCAAATTACTAGGGGTCATTATTGACAATAATATGAAATTTGACAAACACATACCTCATACAATAACCAAAATCAACAAAAAGCTAGGTACTCTTTACAGATGTAAAAACTTCCTAACCAGCAACAGTAAAGTTACCCTAGCTCATACCCATTCTCTCTCTACCTTACTCTATGCTTCTTCTGTTCTAATTAACCTAAACAAGAGCAATTTAAACAAGCTATCAGTATGCTACAACAAAATAGAAAATTTTACCACAAGCCCCTCCTACTGCACCCACCACTATCAGGCCCTAAAACAGCTTTCCTGGCTAGAACTCCCTAACACTTTAGCTCTAAACCATCTTCTTCTAGCTCATCAAATACTGTACCAACCTGACAAAAACTTCAGCCTTACAAGACCTGATCACCCTCCACTCCAATAGCTGTGAACTTAGATCCACTAGCAAGATTCTAATCACAATCTCCAAAAGTCATTACAGCTCTGGTGACTCCCTGCATTCTAGCAACATTGCCAAGACTTGAAACTCCCCACCAGTACAAATCAGGTTACAACCTAACAAAACCATCTTTAAAAAACAGCTTATTTCCCACCTAAACAACTCCTGGACATGCAACTGCCTAGCATCTGGAAGACATATTCTAACTCCTTTCCCCTACCCACTATCCAACCTTCTCTTTACAACTCCCACAGATGCACTATATATTATCATACGTTACCTGTAACTGCCTAGCACCTGGCTGACATATTCTAACTCCTTTCCCCTACCCACTATCCAACCTCCTCCTTAAAACTCCCACAGATGCACTATATATTATCACACATTACTTGTAATTGCCTAGTACCTGGGTGACATATTCTAACTCCTTTCCCCTACCCACTATCCAACCTCCTCTTTAAAACTACCACAGATGCACTATATATTATCACACGTTACTTACCAGTTCACTGCCGCCTACACTGCCGCCTACACTGCCCCATCTATACCCATTAACTCTCTCATAGACTTAGTTGAAAAGCTTTCCCTTAAAATGTCAATGCACCTCATATGAACTTGTCTATATTCTCCTCCTTTTTTAGTTTTCCTTTCTTGGCTTATCTTCAGTACATCTTCAAGATTATCTCTACTAAACATACTGTATGAACAATCATATATTACTACCTGCTATACTTTTAATTGTATGTCTAAATCTCTATACTTATATAAATATCTTATGCAATCATATGTTATTATCTGCTATATTTTTATAAATGAATGTGTAAACCACAATGGTCATGTAAATGTCTTATGTATAGTATGTTAGCAATTGTTCTGGAGCCTTTCTCCCCAGGCCTCCGCTGAAAACGGACAGCTCTGTCCATTCAGACCTCTCCAGTAAATGAATGTAAAATAAATAAATAAAAATAAAAGGCCCCTCAAGTCACATACAACAACAAACAACTTATTCCCTAGTTAAATCATCTCTCTACAAGGCACTTTACAAGACTTAACATTTCAAGTACCAAATAGAGAAAAGACAATTTGTAGCAAAAATAATACTGAAATACAAGCGCAATAATACAGTTTCAGACCTTATCTTTGCCTGGATGGTACTGGATTCAGTGGAAACACTTCTTGAAGCACAGGCAAATAGTTGAGGTTTGCTGAGCTCTGTGGAAATGAACACAAAGCCAAGCAACTATGCTTAATTTATAGAAGTAGAAATAAAAGTGAAATCTTACTCCTGAGCCCTCTACCAGTAAGAAAGCTGTGGAGGTGTCTTCACTAAATCCAAAATGTTTAATATAAAATAACTGCTTCACCACAGTTACAACGAGTGCATATTAAGAATAAAATACATAAGCGCTTTCATTCCAACATTCAGTTATTAAGGAACTTCATCAGATAAAACAGCCTTTCATCTATAATCAATTTTAAATAACAATCAACCAATCAAATTAATAAAACTGTAACACACCCACATCAAACATCAATAATAAATTCCAAAAAAGACATGCCACCTAAAACATTAAAAGGGCATAAAAATAGTTCATTTAATTAAAGTCTCCATACTCAATATATATTCTGACAATTAAAATTAATATCTAACTAAACAGGTATACTATATTATCTGTTTAAAGCTTTTAATTTGAGCAAACATTTTATACTTTTCAGCTTCATTTAAGCCTGACCAAAAACGGGCATTGAGACGAAGCTGCCAAACCAACTCATTTTTTTCTAAATGTAGTGGCCATGCTCTTCCCTGCTCAGAGATTTTTAATGTTTCAAGTACTATAAATTTTAATTCATGGCCATGATTATTAGAAATATGTTTTGCCATGGCATTAGTATCTTTTTTTAACCTAATGTCACATAAATGTTCAGCCATTAATTTGCACTCAGTTTTGACCACATAAAAACATGGGCATGACGAGCACAAACCACAATAAACAACCTTAGATGAGTTACAATTTGGTCTCCCATAGATCTTAAAATTATGGTTGTTTATGGTAATCTGGCTCATATCTAAAACACAATGGCAGTAAACACAGGCACCACATTTTTCATACTTCCTATTTTGTGGCGCATTTATTCTCCCAAAAGTACTTTTGAAATTCAAACCTTTTTTATAGACAAATATAGGTCTGTTACCTACTCACTTTCTAACTTCTTTTCTCTTTTTTAAAATCTCCCAATTTTTAAATATAATATTGCTAATTTGTTGACTCTGTATTAAATGCTGTAATACAGGCATTTAAAAAAAATTTTGAATTTATTATTGGTGTTTGATGAGGGTGTGTTACTGATTTATTAATTTGATTGGTTGATTGTTATTTAAATGAAAGATTGTTTTATCTGATGAAGTTCCTTAATAGTTGAATGTTTGTACGAAAGCGCTTATGTATGTTGTTCTTACTGTGTACTTGTTTTAACTGTGGTGAAGCAGTTATTTTATATTAAACATTTTAGATTTAGTGAAGATACCTTGGTAGCTTTCTTATTGGTGGTTCATTTTGGATTTATCGTGTTGGTGTCCTGAGCCCTCTAGCCAATAAAATGACTGCACTTTGAGCCCCTCTGATGTGCTTCCCAGCTCAGATAGACCAGGCAATCACCTTCTGCCACAAGATGGGTGACCTTAGTCCTCAATGTAAAAGCACAGCAAAAAAGGACCCTCAAGTGTAACGCAATAGCAAACAACTTATTCCCTTGCTAAATTGCTCATCTACAAGGCAAGTACAACACTAAACAGTTCAAGTACTAAACAGTAATGGAGAAATGGTGATTTACAGCAAAAATACAACTTAAATGCCAAAAAAATTGAAAAATACAAGTAGCAATCACTTATGGAATTATTGCTTTAAATGGAATTTGCCTAGGCTTAGATATACAGAAATATTCCATCTAATGTGTTCATCCTATATTCAGCTTACTCAGCCGCAGCTGATCGTTTCTTTTGGTCCGTTGTGGGTTTTTTTTCAGATTAGAGAGACTCCTTGCATTTGTATCGATTTATATTATCATTGCAAAAAGAAAGGGAGTGCCATTGCCAGATATATTTTTAGAACTGTTATTATTATTATTATTTTTTTTTTTTGCAGTGGTCATTTTGTAAACCACTTACCACTGACATTTGCCTGCCCCCTTTTTATGACAGATTAACCCTCATGGAGTGATCAGATTGCCAAGCTCTGGATTTATAAACTAACTCCTTCCTCATGAGCATTGGTAGATCTTTCCCTTTCTGTGCTCAGGTGTATTCTAAGTTAGCAGCAGATATTGCAGGATCTTAAAAAAAGTAGAAATTCACATTCCTCTGCAGCCTATTTTATAATCATTCATGAACTGATTATAGTTTAATAACAAAGCTTAACTGTACTAACCAAGTAACATAAAAACTACAATACATTCTCAAAGCATAAATTAATTGACAAGGTGTTGTTATTGTTTTCCATGATGTACTCTAGGTTCATAGGTTGTTACTAAGCTTGCAGTCCAGGGGACCATTGAGGAGAATAGCCCAGTTTTCCAGTTACCTCCAAGCACTGTCTGGTTAAGTGACTTGCTCAAGGTCACACTGTAGGCAAATGAGAACTGAGAGAATAAAGCCCAGTACCACAGGAACTACCACTTACAGCATTAACCTCTGAACCAATGGTCAGGCATACACCACTGAGCTTGTTTTTATTTATATTTACTTTAAATCATCGATTAGTATTTTGTGTTGCTTTAACGCCATGGGTCATGGTTATAAATGTTCATACATGGGACGGATTCTGTAAACGTAAAATCCAGAGCATTGTGCAGATATCAGTGTAAACGTTACAGATAAGTCTGTAATATGTAAATATGCTTCAGTGAACTTAAAATATCTCAGTACATAACAGAGTGGGGTATGGGTGAAGAAGCGGGACACACAAGAGTTATATTGGAATAGGAAAATTTGAGGGACAGTCAGAGAAGCAGGGATAATGTTTTTCTGGTGGGAGTAGGCCCCATTTTTTAAAGAACAGAAGGAAATGCAAACACAGGGAAAGAGAAGGAGAAGGCCATCACAGCAGGTATAACCATATAAAAAATATCACAGCACGTGACAGACAAAGGTAGGAAATAAACAGTATGGGCAGGTAATTTACACAGATGGCACACTGCACAACATGGGTAATGGAAAGTTGACGAACAGGGTGGGGATGCATACCAGCCAAAGTGAAATGCAGAAATACATTTGCACCTGCTAACTATTACATTACAACATGTTACAAACTGTGTGGAAGTCATACCTGGATGTGTATGACCGATGGTATTTATGTATTGTAGGGTAATAAATAGAGATCACAGTACACTTTGGATAAATAAAGCGATATCCATGTATTCTGTCAACAGTGCATGTATAAGCCAGACAGCATCAGAGATAAGAAATGTAGCTCTTGGAATGCCAGATAATACCCGCAGAGGACAGAAAAGAACCTCTGACCATGAAAGCTAACAAACAGCCAAACACAGTGCCAAACAGCAGCACTGGAACAGAGAACTAAACTGTCTTATATCTATGCACATAGGTATACACAATCCAAACAGATGTGTAATGGAATGCATATGTCTCACACATATGCCATGTAAAAGACAACAGACAGGTGTAGGTCTATATGCATGACCTTCAGTGGCCTTACATGAAATTATTTGAAAGCATTGTCAGTACACATGCACATACCAATGACATGTAATAATAATATATGGTCATAAATCTGACATTACTAATATATAAACAATATCAGGTTGTGCACATGAATTTCAGCAATGTACACTGGTTAATTTGTAACACACAAGCATAACAACAACAAAGATGAAGCACAAGCAGTAGCTAGTGACTTGTGTGCATATGATCTGCATCTGTATAATGGCTATAGAGTTTGCACACTTTGACTTTGTAACAGAACAAATACATGAAAATGGAATACAATTCTAACAAAAGCAAACATATACCATGCATATGTGGAATATATATGACATACCTACAAAGGTGGAAGTGAGATGGTGACATCAAGGAAGATATGGCATCAATCTCAATAGGCAAACAATAAAGCAAGATGACAATATATAGGTTGACACATTGCAAATGCATATGTATACCACATAGAGTGGTGTTGAAGTCAACCCAAAATAAATCGAAGCAAATGGTCAATGTATGTCCACCTTGAAAAACTTCCCCAAAGCTGACTTTGGACTCCTAAAAACAAATGTGGCTAACTTCATGGCACCCATTCCAATGGAAAATAGCTGCATGACTGCCGAATCATACACCAATGCACTGTACAAACATGTACACAAATGCAAGGAACTAACCATACCCAACAGAACCAAGACGCTCTCGTCCAAGAAAAGGAAGCCAATCTGGTGGTCCTCTGCCATTAATAAACTCTATAACAGAAGGAAGAAACTGTTGCAGAAAAAGGTGAAGTCCCAAGACTGGAAAAACTTCCTTATTAGCCTCAACAAAAAGTTGAGATCCCTCATCAAATCCTCCAAAGACAGCTATGACGGCAGAATTGTGGCAGACACTAAAAACAATCCCAAAGCCTTCTATAGCTATATCAAAAACCTCCACGGCAATACCCAGATTTGCTCTGAGATACTGCACAATGGTACCACCTATACTCAGCCAACAGATATTGCCAACATATTGGCTGACAGATTCAGTGTCAACTTTACCCCTCTCTCCCCCTTAATGGACCTATCACAATACCAGAAGAATGCCAGACACCCAGCATTACTGCAGCACAGGTTAAAATTGCATTGTCCAAGACCAAGAATACAGCTTCCATGGGGCCTGATAATATCCCTGGATGTGTTCTACATGAATTACAAAGCAAACTGGCACCACATCTGTGTGCCCTGTTCAGTCACAGCCTTACCTCAGGCTTTGTCCCTACAAAATGGTGCACTGCTGCAGTCATCCCCTCTCCATGAAGGGGAAGTGACTATAGACCCTGGAAATTATCGCCCCATTAGCCTGATGAGTCTGCTATGTAAAGCTATGGAGCATATCATCATGACCTGATTAACAAAGATATAGAAAATCTCCAAACTCTAGACCCCACACAATTTGGCTTTGTGAAAGGGAGATCATGCCTGCTCAACCTGGTTGACTTCTTTGAGTCACTCACCAGGGCTGTGGATGAAGGTAAGGCAGTGCGTACAGCCTACCTTGATCTGGCCAAGGCCTTTGATACCATTCTTCATTCAGGAATTATTAATAAACTCATCAAGCTAGGCATCAACCCCTATATCACTAGGTAGGTTCCAAATTGGCTCACAGATAGAGCACACAGTGTGAAAGTTGCAGACTCCAAGTCAGACTGCCGACCAGTCATGAGTGGAGTCCCACAGGGATCGGTCCTGGGTACTCTCCTGTTTGGCATCTACTTCTCAGAAGTCCAGACCAACACAAAGGGACGCTGACTGACCAAGTTCACAGATTACTGCAAGCTGGGAACCATTATTAACTCTCAACACATGAATCAACTGTAGCTTATTCCACAAAGAAGTACAAATCAAGATAAAACAAAAAATGACCAAGCTGTTGGCTGATAATAATAAAAGAGAGTGAATGATCATATGTGTACACTGACGTTGTTGGTATGGAGAGGTCAAGAGAGATCACATGACTATGTGCTTTATAATAAAGAAGGAAAAGAGGGTTGTTCCCCTCTTCCATTTTTAACCAGATTGATTGCCTTCACGTGTGTTTATTTTCCTCTGTAAATGTATGTTTAACCCGACTTTCTTGCCCTTAAGATGATACCGCCAACACAAGGAGAAACACTTAATTTATTCAACAGAAATAAAGCTTTCAGGATAACACTTCTTCAGTATTCAAAGCACATTTAAAACACCCTCTTTTATATTTGAATAAAACAGCACATGACACGGCCAACCAATAAAACTAACTGAGTAATTAAAATAATTACATCATTGCACTCCATAGATACATTGCCAAAAGAGCTTATTCTCTTTAAAAACTCTTTTATATAAAAAAATAGACCTCCTGGCCTTAATAGCATGATAACAATAAAACCCATCCTGGTTGCTAAACAGAAACAATATACATAAAAAAATTTTAAAATGAAAGCTTTTATTTACATATTTTTTTTGTATAAAAAAGTTTTTAAGGAGAATAAGCTCTTTTGGCAATGTCTCTATGGACTGCAATGATGTAATTATTTTGTTAATTACTCAGTTAGTATTATTGGTTGGCTGTGTCATGTGCTGTTTTATTCAAATATAAAAAGAGGGTGTTTTAAATGTGCTTTGAATACTGAAGAAAGGTTATCCCGAAATCTTTATTTCTGTTGAATAAATTAAGCATTTCTGCTTGGTCGTTCTTTTTTGTTTTAACCATTATTAACTCCCCAAGTGATGCAGACATCCTACAGAAAGGCCTCACTGAGATCAATGACTGGTGTCAAAACCATGGCCTTAAGCTTAACGCCAAAAATGCATCATCATCCCCTTTGGTAAAAACTCAGTTCCAACTAATTACCACGTCAATGGGAGCCCACTGAACACTGAAAGTGTTATAAGAGATCTGGGGATGCAGATTGACAGCGACCTCTCCTTTGACCGCAACATTGCCATTGTGTTCAGAAAGTCCTTCTATGTGGCACATCTCATTGCCAAGGGTTTTGCATCCAGGAAGAAAGAGGTCATCGTCTCACTCTACTCTTCCCTCATTAGACCAGTCATCAAGTATAATGCCCCATTTGGCATGTACCTCACTAGACACCTGCAACAGCTGGAGAGGCCACAGAAGTGCCTCACAAAGAGGATCATAGGCATTAAGCACATGTGTTACACAGACAGACTCAAAAGACTCCAAGTATTCTCTGTCTCATATCAAATACTTAGAGGTGATTTCGGCTTGAAAGCCATGTCTGACCCAGCAATGTTAGAAATGCTACATCTAAAGAAATTCCAATCCCTCCTCACCACACACTCCAGAGACCTCAACCTCATTACTACAATCAACAGAACATGCTGGAGAGATGGGTTCCTCACCCAGAGACTGCCCATGCACCATCTGAGGTGTTCTACAGTCTATATGTTGATGACCTGAAATTGGGTAAACTGATTACAAGTGTTACAGATAAGGCATGTCTGCAAAATAATTTGACTAAATTGATCATTTGGGCACAGGAGAATAATATGTTTATAAACACATTAAAAACTAAGCATATGAGATTTGGGAGACATAAACTGAAAGGTGAATATTGAATACAGCACACAGTGATTGAAAGTGTAGACTCATTTAAGGACCTGGGTACATGGGTAGATTCAGCTATGAGTTTTTCTAATCATATCAACCAACTGGCTAATGATAGTTATAGAACTATAGGTTGTATAAAAAGATTTATAAAGTCTAGGAAATTGAACATAATGAAGTCATTGTTTGTTAATTACAATAGACCCAAACTTGAGTATGGAATAACAATATGGAAACCTTATAGGAAAACAAGGATGAATAAACTGGAAAGAGTACAGTGGAAATATACCAAGGGCATCTATGGATGTAAAAATCTAAGTTATTATGAAATACTAAAATATCTGAACTTGTACAGTGTCTCTAACATATATCTAAGAAGAGATCTTATTCAGGTATATAGCATTTAGGGACAACTACCTCTGGGAATGTTTGGGGTTATCAAAAAATACTAGAGAATCATCAGATAACCTATGTAGAAGATTCTATGGGAATCAGAAGTGTACTAATTGGTTCTCTGAGAGGGCAGCTGATGCATGGAATAGACTATCAAATTACATTAAAGCAAGTACTAGTTTAGATATTTTTAAGAACAGCCTGGACATTTATTATGGGAACAAGTGTTTTGGTATATTTGCAAGCTAGAAGGGCATCAATGCCCGGGACTGAAACATTTGTATCTATGTATGTATGTATGCTCTGGAATAGACTTCCCATACATGTCAAGCAGAGCACGTCACTGACCCTCTTCAAGAAAAATCTTGATGAGTGGATGGGTAATAGAAAGTTCACCCCAGGGATCACTTCAGTCGCACTACTTGATAGAGGCACTGGGAACTAAAGTCAGGCTGCACAATGCCAGGGCACTTCTATGGGCTAGGCTTGTAAAGGCTCCAGAGCCATTAGCCTAGTATACATCTATGAACCTAAGAACCTATGAATCTATGAACATGGGCAGACTGCATTGTCTATGACAACAAAAATGGGCATGTATAAATCACACACACACACAGTATTGTACAATCATTTGACAAGAGGTATAGATAAGCAACCTAAGAATTGGTATCATATATACATTTGCTGTCATGTCAGTGTAAAGCAACATATGGAATAAACAGCTGCATTTATGTGTCACTGACACTGGTTATTACTGTGCAGAGGACAGTCCTGTGAGCAATATTACAGGACAAAAAGGTGAGGTCAGTGACTGCTCACAATTCCAAGTTACAATGGTGTTTCTCTGTGGATCAGAATATGTGCAGAGACATGTATAAAAATCATTGAATAAATATATAATTTTCCGAAATGTGTGAATTTATGTGAATAAGGAATGGATGTGAAAATGTAGAATAAGCCAAAGATGGCATACTGTACTGTTACTGAAAAAATGATTACCATGTTGCATACATGAATGTTACATTGGTGGTCTATATATTCAATAAAGGAGGACTGCCCATATTTATGAGATACATTTGTATGACACAACATGGCATTAGCATTGCGAACGCATGCAACATAATGCCAGTATGCCAGTGGGACAGCATGACAGCTATCACCCAGAACACAAGGGTGAAAACATGTCTTTCTGTTACACATGCATGACACTGCAATCCACAAATCATACCCATATCACTGAGGTATTGTATTTACCAGGCTGTGGATGGTGATTCATTACTGAGACTAAGTAGAAATTCCTTAAGATTCCAAGAGCAGGATAAGTTATTTCTTACACTTATTTTATTGAATTTCACTTTTGTAACGCTTATAATTGTGCTATACAGTTAATCTACTACATTTTGCACTGTTATAAAGCCTTTTTTTACTGTTTCACTGTATTTATGTAGTTTTAATTGTATTTTTCATTGCTGGATACTGTTTCATTACTCTAATTACGTTTACTGAATTACTTAACTGAAAACTGCTTTTTCATACTGAGAGTTGTATTATCTGTTTGTGAGTGCTTTTCTGTGCATTTGTTGAGGTTTTTGTGTTCTAGTCAGGTATCATATAACTGATTTGTTTGCAGTTAAATGCATTCTCTAGAATCTCCTTCCTCCTTTATCTATTTAAAACTTTCATTTAGTGGCTACAGCTAGTAGCTGTAATAGTGTGCATTACTATAATTGCATTTTTATTTAATTACTAAACTGTAAACTGCTTTTTCATACTGAGACTTGTATTTTCTCTTTGTGAGTGCTCTTTCTATCCATTTATCATGAGGTTTCTGTGTTCTGCTCAGGTGGCATAATCTTGATAGAGGCCTGCTGTTGTCCAGGCCTGGTAGTTTTGTTTGTTGAGTTTCCTGAGTTTCTGGCAGCCATTTTCTGCTGTTAGTCTGTTGTCTTCTTTATTATTGAGAGTAACAGGTTTTCCTGACCTTCTGTAGCAGGAATGATTAGGTAATAGAAGGGGCTAGTTGGACTGAGTAATAATTCAATCTTCATGATTCTTTCATCCTTTCTGGTATATAAACCCTGTATCTGCAAAAGGCTATGCTTGTATTTACCAGGCTGTGGATGGTGATTGATTACTGAGACTAAGCATAAATTCCTTAAGATTCCAAGAGCAGGGTAAGTTATTTCTTACACTTATTTCATTGATTTGCACTTCTGTAATGCTTATAATTCTGCTATACAGTTAATCTACTACAGTTTGCACTGTTATAAAGCTTTTTTTACTGTTTCACTGCATTTATGTACTGTTTTAATTGTATTTTTCATTGCTAGATACTGTTTCATTACTCTATTTACATGTTTACTGAATTACTTAACTGTAAACAGCTTTTTCATACTGAGAGTTGTATTTTCTGTTTGTGCAATCTTTTGAGGTTTCTGTGTTCTAGTCAGATAAAATATAACTGATTTGTTTTCAATTAAAAGCATTCTCTAGAGCCTCCTTGCTCCTTTATCTGTCTAAAAATTTCATTTAGTGGCTACAGCTAGTAGCTGTAATAGTTTTCCACCCCCTTGCCTATTGTTGTCTTGTTTTTATACTTGGTGGCATTGCAGTTGCCTGCGCATACAGTATATTTGATCTGGGATACTCCTCCCAGTCTAGTGTCATTAGTTCATTCTACCTAATAGAGAGAGAACATTTGTGAAGGCCAACCCACTTAGATTCTTAACCTTGAATTATCTTCTGTTTCAGCTTTCTCCTTTTCCACTTTAATAAAATAAAAAAATCTAAGTTTGTTCCCCCCCCTTTCCTGTAACTGGTCTAGTCCAGATACAGATTTGCTGTACCCAGGACTGTTTGTAAGCTCCTGAGCCCCCCCCCCCAAGTCTTTCTGTGTTGGAGGGAAGCCTTCTAGCTTATCTAGCTTATCAGTGGGAGTGGTAAACACTAGGTAACCTATCTAGCACATAAGGAGTGGTTTCTGGCCCAGAAATTGTAGGTATTGGCCAGTTGGGCAGTTTTTCCATCTCTCTCTCAACTTTCTGATTTAAAAGCCAGCGTTTGCACTTGTATCCCCCCTTTCCTATAACGAGTCTAGTCCAGATACAGATTTGCTGTATCCAGGACTGTTTGTAATCTCCTGAGCCCCCCCCCCAAGCCTTTCTGTGTTGGAGGAAAGCCTTCTAGCTTATCAGTTGGAGTTGTAAGCACTAGGTAACCTATCTACCACATAAGGAGTGGTTTCTGAACCAGAAATTGTAGTTAGTGGCCAGTTGGGCAGTTTTTCCCTCTCTCTCAACTTTCTGATTTAAAAGTCTGCATTTGCAATTGTATCCCCCCTTTCCTGTAACTAGTCTAGTCCAGATACAGATTTGCTGTATCCAAGACTGCTTGTAAGCTTCTGAGCCCCAAAAGCCTTTCTGTGTTGGAGGGAAACCTTCTAGCTTATTAGTGGGAGTGGTAAGCACTAAGTAGCCTATCTATCACAAGAGGAGTGGTTCCTGGCCCAGATTTGTGGTTTATTGGTCTTTTGGACAGTTTCTTCCATATTTTCCATCTTTCTGGCTTAAAAGCCTGTGTTTGTGCTTGTTTCCCCCCTTTCCTGTAACTAGTCTAGTCCAGATAGAGATTTGCTGTACCAGGACTGTTTGTAAGCTTCTGAGTGGTGCCAGAGTCTGCTCTTCAATTCTTCCCTTAGATCTACTAGTTCTCTCCTCTCCTGCACGTATACTAGCTTATTAGTCTAGCACTTCACCAGACTTCTTGTAGCAATTATTGTAGAACACAAGTGCTACCAGCACTATACATTCTATGAGGAAACAGATCTAGTACTTATTATCAATGCCCACCCCTCCAGGCATGTCTAAAGGTCAGTTCCCTGTGCTTTCTCCTATTAACTTGGTGAACTTGGGCATCCTGAGGCAATGTAGCAACTGCCTCATGTACACCGACAACCCTTTCCTCTTACCTTCCAACACTCAGACTTGCAAGAGATGCACTTATATATCCAAATTGGAAGCCATGCACTCTCCAGCCAAGATTGGAATAGCTGGTCAAGAGGAGAAGGTCAACACTTGCACCACACCACATGGAACACATAGCCCTTCAGAAAACACACCAGCACTACCTTCACATAAAAACACAGACCATACACCCACCTTCACAGAGGCTCTCAAAAATCTACCCAAGCAGCAGAGACCTCCAAGGCAGAAATGCATTCGACCACCACAATACAAAACTAATCATGACACATAACTCTCCTAAACAGTGTGCCACTCAACAAAAGACCCTAAGGCAAAAACAACATGCCCAGCACAGTAGTCATAGGTGACTCAATAGTGAGGCACACTCATGTCCCACTCACTAGGTTGAATAAGGAGAAAGTAACAGTCAGCTGCCTGTCAGGTGCCAGGATCTGACACATAATGCATGCACTCAGGTTGCATACAACAGGTACAAATATGACTCTGTCATTGTACATGTGGGTGTTAATAATCTGACATGTACCTCCCTGGACTACATGAAAAAAGACATGGAGTAGCTCTCAGATTATGTAGCCCAGGTGGGTATGACTCTAGCCCTGAGCAGCATCCTACCATCTCCCAGAATGATACCACAGTACATGCAGAAAATGATTGATTTCAATAATTGGCTAAGTTTCTGGTGTCATTCTAAGGGGATCCGGTATCTGTCTGCCTGGGATGACATGGTTGACAGACCTCGATGCTTTGCTAGACATGGCTTGCATCTGTCAACCCTGGGCTTCTGGATACTGGCCAAGGCTCTTGCCACCCCTATAGTGCCTTTTTAGGAGGTGTTCCAAAGACTAAATTGCCATCCTAACAGCTACAAACAAATTTAGTCTGAGTGTCATGTTGCTCAATGCTAGAAGCCTTAATCTCAAAATGCACTCACTTGAGGCACTCCTTAAAATGGAGAACATCAACATTTGTGCTGTAACAGAGACCTGGTTCAAGGCAGCAGAAAGCACCCCTGCACTACCAGGCTATAACTCATGCCACACTTTTCAGCTCCAGAACTTGGACTGAAGCTCCAAAGGCAGTGCTGTTTCCATATTCATAAAGGACGCACACACCTCCAGACTGGTAGCCCAACATAATGCATCAGAGATACTTCAGGTGCAGCTAACATTGGGTAAGATAGCAATTCAGGTCATAGCCTGCTATAGGTCCCCAACCATGTCCGAAGACTCACACTCCACATTCCTGAGCACCCTGGAGAATATTAGGGTCAAACCTAACACTATCTTACTAGGCAACTTCAACTACCCCTCCATTAACTGGGTAAACTACTCATGTACCAATACACTTGCCCAATGTTTCCTGGAGATCATTAATTCCAATGCCCTGAACCAGCTCATTCTTACCCCCACTAGAGGTAGCAACATCCTTGACCTGGTTATTGCTAACATGGGTGACCGTTTCCCTACACCAATAGTCAGCTCCTCCATAGTTAGATCTGACCACAAATGAATCACCTTGGATATCTACACCCCCCTACCCCCCAGCAAAGGTAACCACCATGAAAAACGTCTCCAAAGCTAACTTTTGGATCCTAAAAACAGAGGTGGCTAACTTCACGGCACCCATACAAATGGAGATTTGCTCTGAGCTACTGCACAATGGTACCTCCTATACCGAGCCAACAGATATTGCCAGTATACTGGCTGACAGATTCAGTGCCAACTTTGCCCCTATCTCCCCCCAAAGGACCAATCACAATACCAGTAGACTACCAGGCACCCAGTATTACTGCTGCACAGGTTAGAATAGCACTGTCCAATGCCAAGAATACAGCTTCTATGGGACCTGACAATATCCCATACCTGTGTGCCCTGTTCAATCACAGCCTCACCTCAGGCTTTGTCCCTGCCAAATGGTGCACTGCTAAAGTAATCCCTTTACACAAATGGGGAGAAACAACAGACCCTGGGAACTATCGCCCCATTAGCCTGACGAGTCTGATATGCAAAGCTATGGAATGCATCATCATGGACCTAATAAACAAGGATACAGGGAATCTCCAAACTCTGGATCCCACACAGTTTGGTTTTGTGAAGGGTAGATCATGCTTGCTCAACTTGGTCGACTTCTTTGAGTCAGTCACCAGAGCTGTGGATGAAGGCAAGGTGGTTCATACAGCCTACCTTGATCTGGCCAAGGCTTTTGATAGCATTCCCCACTTAGGAATCATAGAAAAACTCACTAAGCTAGGCATCAACCCCTGTATCACTAGGTGGGTTGCAAACTGGCTCACAGATAGGACCCACAGTGTGAAAGTAGCTGACTCCAAGTCAGACTGCCGATTAGTCACGAGTCGAGTTCCACAAGGTTTGGTCCTGGGTCCTCTCCTGTTTGGTATCTACTTCTCTGAATTCCAGGCCAACACGAAGGGACTTTGGCTGATAAAGTTTGCAGATGATTGCAAATTGGGAGCTATTATTAACTTCCCAAGTGATGTTGCCATCCTACAGAATAGCCTCATTGTGACCAATGACTGGTGTCAGAACCATGGCATTAAGCTCAATGCCAAAAAATGTGTCATCATCCCCTTTGGGAAAATCCCAGTTCCCATGAATTACCATATTGATGGTAGTCCACTGAACACAGAAGGCATTATAAGAGATTTGGGAACACAGGTTGACAGCAACCTCTCTTTTGATCACCACATTGCCACTGTGGTCATAAAGTCCTTCTATGTGGAACATCTCATTACTAAGGGTTTTGCATCCAGGAATAAGGAGGTCATTAGTCTCCCTCTACTCTTCCCTCATTAGGGCAATCATTGAGTACAGTGCCCCATTTGGCATGTACCTCACTAGACACCTGCAACAACTGGAGAGGCCACAAAAGTACCTCACAAAGAGGATCCTAGGCCTTAAACACTTGTCCTATATGGACAGACTCAAAAAAATCCAGCTATTCCCTGTCTCATATCGCCTACTTAGAGGCAATCTCTGCTTGACTTACAAAGCCATGTCTGACCAAGCTCTGTTAGAAATGTTACATTTAAATAAATCCCAATCACATGCTCCAGAGACCTCAACCTCATTACCACAATTAACAGAACATGTTGGACGGACAGGTTCATAACCCAGAGACTGCCCATGCTATGGAACAGACTTCCCATACATATCAAGCAGAGCACCTTGCTGACCCTCTTCAAGAGAAATATTGATGAGTGGATGGGTAACAGAAAATTCACCCCAGGGATAACTCCAGTGGCTCCACTTGACAGAGGCACTGGGAACTAAGGTCGGGTGGCACTATGCCAGGGTAATCCGATGACTAGGCTTGTAAAGGCTCCAGGGCCATTAGCCTAGTACACACCTATGAACCTATGAATATGGGCAACATGTTGTTTGCAAGTTGCTGTCAGGACTACACATGTATACAGTGGGATTGTTGCAGCAGTAGCTGCATGTTAACCACCAAAACTTATGGACAGCTGAATGTTGAATGAAAGTCTGCTGTCGTAATGTGTGTCATGCACACATTGAAACATAATGCTAAATGTCACACAACATCTGTAGTGTACATTTACACCTGTAGCACATATGAATGGCAGCAAAATTGTATGCATCCACAATATGATATGGCAACCAGCATGGTGGCAGTATTATATAAATTGATCACACAAACCATACATATGGAGCTGAGGGACCACCCTGATGAGGATAAACATCATGGATGATCTCTTGGGCTGTCTTCCTGAATGAGTCACACCTAGCCCATGCCATGTCTTGGAAGAAATTCTCCATCATGTTCCTCATCTGTGTATGAAACACATCGATCACCACCTCCTGGATCTGCTCCTGATAATACTCTTGTTGGGGTGTCCGGCAAAATCTACTCCAAGGTACAGTGTGGATGATAGCACATGCATGACCACCTTCCTCATTGTCTTCCTCATTTCTGTTTTGGTCATCATCATCATTGGAGGACTCTGGCAGTGGTCTGGCTTGCATTCGTCAATGATGTCTAATGGGTGAGCATCCACCGGTCCCATACTCTGTCAAGGTAAATCACAACACATGACAGAAATTACATATGCATACCTGATACTACATGTTTACATAACATACCCTCTGGGACACAATGAACAGGCAGAAAAACAGTCATTATGAAACATTAGAATACATTATGGCCATAGTCACGTGTACTGCCGTATGTGCTGCATGCCAGTAATTAAACCATGAACATGAAAAACAAATGTCTATCAGTCACACATTCCTGTAAGAATTAGAGCTGACATTAAACTGAAGCTGTGTATATCTGCACTCTAACAGACATTAAGTAACATCCTGTTGACACATGATATCTGCATATAAGAATAAAGGTATATCAGCATGCATTGCAGGTCTCATTAAAAACACATTCTAAGATGAAATGACCAAAAATTATTATGTAGGACAATTATAATTAACAGACTTGCTGCTAGTGGATTGTTCCTCATGCTCATGCACACAACACCTTCTGTGTGTCTCATTGTCTGTACTTATGGATGTTTTTAATACCAGAATATGTCAGGGCCACTGTATCCATCACACAATATGAGCAGCTTACCCAAGGCCATGCCATGGCATACATAACACAGCTTACCAATGGAAATCTTGACATGACCTGAATACTTGCTTATCAGACAGCATTACGCAAAGTCAGCAAACTTACATATCCTGACATTTGAAAAGCAATATGCAATGACACAATATCATGCAACACTACCACGAGTCTGCCTTGCAAGACAACAATAGGAAAGTGACAGCATAACAGTAGTAGTGAGACCTGCACTGTTTAATAATAAATTGCCTAGTGGAAAGTCTGACAGAATATAATTACTTCCATGTTTCTTCTATTGCATTTGTGCCCTGCATATTTATGTTGGTGTGTGACTGTCAGATGTATTCCATGTGTCTCTGCAAATAATGAGTCATATGAACTGCCACCAATTAACATATCGTTATATTGAAGATATAGAGAGATGATAATTCAGTGAGAAATATAAAAGTGATATGCAAAACAGCTGACTAGGCAACATGGTCATTGGATGACCCCACATCATGTTTTGGAATAAACGCAACACACTAGTAATAATGTACAATCCCAGGGTGATAGCCTATGACACATGAAATCTAACATATGTTGTACAAATAGCATTGTCTATCTACAAATGTATGAGTGCTCTACATGCATTTATTAGCAATCACTACCTTGCAAAATGCAAACTGTGTGATGAGGCTTGCTGACTATGTAACAGACACAAATGTTGAAGAGGCATGCCTATGTGCACAAGTACCCGTAAACACAGGATTCAAGTATGTTTTAACTAAACCACTAAAAGTGTTGCAGGCAGTTGTGATACCCATGTTAAACTAAAAGGCATGCCAGATAGTCTGTCAACAACAGTGTGAACACTGACACCCATTAAATATGTGAACATGCAGGCGATACACAACAGATCTGCCACTATGAACCCTATCCACACATACAAGTGTGCCAACATATGCATTACAATACAAATAGGCAGTGTGCTATTAACTAGAGTGTGAAACAACCCCATTAAAAACACTGTGACAGTTACACATAAATGCCTGTCATTTAGGTTGTGGCCTGCACTTCATAAGTTAACTTCAGCAAATGTGGCTTGCTGCTAAATGATATGTAATGATATGGTACTTTGTTTTCAATACAACATATCATAAAACTTAATATGTGCATAACATGCATGTGAGGAAAATAGTTTTTTATTCAGGTATGTCCAAGGATCAGCTCCCAGTGTTCTCCCCTGTCTATCTGATGAATCTGGGCATCTTGAGGCAATGTAGAAATTGCCTCATGTACACAGACAACCCTCTCCTACCACCCAACACTACAACCTGTGAGAGATGCACTTATCTAGCCAAACTGGAGGTAAAGCTCTCACCAACCAAGACTGAACCTGACAGTCATGAGGTGAAGGTAAACATTTGCACCACATCACACTCATCACATAGTCTCACTACGTCTACACCACCAAAATCCGCACATAGAAATTCAAAAACATTTTCGGAGGCTCTCAATAATAATCTGCCTAAGCAAAAGAGACCCCCAAAGCAGAAACATAAGCAACCTCCATCCCCCAACACAACTCAAATGACACATAGCCCACAGATTCAGTGTGCCACTCAAACACAGCCAATAAGGCAAAACAACATACCCAACACACAAGTCATAGGTGACTCTATAGTCAGGCACACTGATGTCCCACTCACCAGGCTAAACAAGGAGAAGGTTACTGTCAGCTGCCTGTCGGGTGCCAGGATCTGCCACATAACCCACGCACTCAGGTCACTCCACAACAAGTACAAATATAACTCTATCATTGTCCATGTTGGTGTGAGTGACCTGAGACGTACCTCCCTGGACTACATGAAAAGAGACATGGAAGTGCTCTGCGATCTTGTATCCCAAGCAGGTATGAACCTAGCCCTGAGTAGCATTCTGCTATTGCCCAGAATGATACCGCAGTACAATGACAAAATGATTGATTTCAACAATTGGATAAGCTTCTGGTGTCATTCAAAGGGGATCCAGTATCTGTCTGCTTGGGATGACATGGTCGACAGACCACGATGCTTTGCAATGGATTGTCTGCACCTGTCGCCCCTAGGATTCCAGATACTGGCTAAGGCTCTTGCTGCCTCTATAGTGCCTTTTTTAGGCAGGGTTCAAGTAACAAATTCACCACCATAACAGGAACAGGCAAGCAAAAACTGAGAGTAATGCTACTCAATGCTAGAAGTCTAAATTTCAAAATGCACTCTCTCGAGGCACTCCTTAAAATGGAGAACATCGATATTTGTGCAGTGACTGAGACCTGGTTCAAGGCTCCAGAGAGCACCCCTGCACTACCAGGCTATAACTCATACCACACTTTTTGGCCATCTAACCTGGACTGAAACACCAAAGGTGGGGCTGTGTCCATATTCATTAAGGATATCCACACCTCCAGGCTAGCTGCTCAGCATAATGCATCCAAAGTTATCCAAGTGCAACTAACTCTTGGCAAAACTTCAATCCAAATTGTAGCTTGCTACAGATCCCCCACCATGCCCCAGGATTCCCATTCCTCTTTTCTTGATGTACTGGAAAATATTAGGGTTCAAACAAACACCCTAATAATGGGTGACTTCAACTACCCCACCATTAACTAGGACAACTACTCATGTACTAACTCCTTAGCGCAACGCTTTCTGGAATTCATTAACTCCAATGCCCTAGATCAACTTATCCACACCCCCACCAGGGGCAACAATATCCTAGACCTAGTGATTACCAACAAGAGTGACCAGTGTTCCACACCTGAAGTCAACTCCTCGTTGGTCCGATCCGACCATAAGCTAATCACCCTTGATATCCACATCCCACCCCCACCCCCCATTAAGGAAACCACAGTAAGAAATTTCTCCAAAGCCAACTTCATGCTTCTTAAGACAGAAGAAGTGAACTTCATGACACCCATGCAGATGGACATACAGTTACAACTTATGAATCCTACACAAATGCACTCTATAAGTACCTACATGAGTGCATGGATCGTACTATCCCAAACAGAACCAAGACACTATCCTCCAAAAAAAGGAAGCCAATCTGGTGGCCCCCTGCCATAAACAAACTGTACAAAAGAAGGAAGAAACTGTTGCAAAAGAGAGTAAAATCCCATGAGTGGAGGAGCTCCCTGGTCAGCCTCAGTAAGAAGCTGAGATCCCTTATAAGATCCTCCAAAGCTAGCTACAAAAATAAAATTGCCACTAATTCCAAGGACAACCACAAAGCATTCTATAGCTATGTCAAGAATCTCAATGGCAACACCCAGATCTGCTCTGAGTTACAGCACAAAGGCATGAAAATAACAGAACCAACTGATATTGCTAACATCCTGGCAGATAGGTTCAGTGCTAACTTTACCCCCCCCCCACCCCCTAAAGTGCCCATATCTATATAGGAAGAATGCAGAGTCCCTGTAGTCACAACTACGCAGGAGAAAGCTGCACTCTCTAAAGTCAAAAACACAGCATCCATGGGACCGGACAACATCCCAGGCTGAGTTTTACACGAACTTCAGAATGAACTGGCTCCCCACTTAAGCACCATGTTCAATAATAGCCTTGCATCAGGCTTTGTGCCAACTGAATGGTGCACAGCAACAGTTATCCCACTCCACAAAGGGGAAGCCACCACTGATCCTGGGAACTATAGACCTATTAGCTCTGAAGAAGCCAGGTGTACTGGTGAAAGCGCTAAGTCGTTCGTTTCTTTTGTATTAACTATAGACCTATTAGCCTGACAAGCCTGGTCTGCAAAGCCATGGAACGTATCATCATGGAACTCATAAACAAAGACATTGGTAACCTCCAAACTCTGGGTCCCACCCAGTTTGGGTTTGTGAAAGGCAGATCATGCCTCCTGAACCTGATCAACTTCTTTGAGGCAGTCACCAAAGCCATAGATGAGGGTAAAATGGTTCACACAGCCTATCTTGACCTCGCCAAGCCTTTCAACACCATCCCCCATTCTGGAATTATAGCTAAACTCAATAAACTAGGCATAAATCCCTATGTCACAAGATGGGTTGCCAACTGGCTCACTGACAGAACCCACACTGTAAAAGTTGCAGACTCCAAATCTGACCTCAAACCAATGACAAGTGGAGTACCACAGGGTTCCATCCTGGGACTGCTCCTGTTTGGTATCTAGTTCTCTGAAGTACAGGCTAACACAGAAGGCCTCTGGCTAACGAAGTTCACAGATGACTGCAAACTAGGAGCCATAGTCAAGTCCCCAAATGATGTAAACATCCTACAGAAGGGCCTCTCTGAGACAGATGCCTGGTGTCAGAGCCATGGCGTCAAGCTCAATGCCAAAAAGTGCAGTGTCATCCACTTTGGTAAAAACTCTGTACCCATGAACTACCACATAGGCAGCAATCTACTTAACACCGAATGCGTGATGAGACCTTGGGACCCAGGTGGACAGTAGTCTCTCCTTTGATAGTCACATCACCACAGTAGTCAGGAAGTCCTTCTACGTGGCACACCCCATCATAAAAGGGTTCTCATCCAGGAAAAAAGAGGTCATCATTACCCTCTACTCATCACTCATTAGACCCATTATAGAGTACAACGCCCCTTTTGGAATGTACCTCTCAAGACATCTGCAGCAGCTGGAAAGGCCACAGAAGTACCTCATAAAGAGGATTACTGGACTCAAACAAATGCCCTACACTGACCGCCTCAAAAAACTCCAGCTTTTCTCCGTAGAATATCGCCTACTCAGAGGTGATCTCTGCCTAACATATAAAGCTATGTCAAACCCAGAGCTGTTGGACATGCTGCAACTAAAGAAATCGCAATCCCTCCGAGCTACACGCTCTAGGAACCTAAACCTTGTCACCACAATAAACAGGACATGCTGGAGGGATAGATTCCTATCCCAGAGACTTCCCATTCTCTGGAACAGGCTACCCATCTATGTCAAACAAAGTTCTTCATTAGCACTCTTCAAGAAAAATCTTGATGAGTGGATGGGAAATAGGAAATACAACCCGGGGATCACTTCTGTGTCTCTGCTCGTCAGTGGCACAGGAAAATAACTTTCTTGGGTGGCGTAAGCCAGGGAACCTTGTTGGCTAGGCTTGCGTAGGCCCTTGGGCCGATAGCCTAGTACCTACCTATGAACCTATGAACCTATGTGTATGCAGCAGAGTTTACCTTTCCACTCTCAGAATTCCCCTCACCACTCTTCCCTTGCTGTGTACTCATACCTGCCTTTTTACAACTTAATTCATAATATAATTAAGCCTGCTGTTAACATTAAAGTTCATATCCATATATTTGTTCCATTCAGACAGTAGCATTATTTAAACTAATAATGAAGCAAATACAATCCATGTTCTCTATTGCAAGTTAAAAATGAATATATCAAATTGCATGAACAGATACATTTATGATAAAAGTATGATTTTTACTCTGTCACCTTAAAATGATAATATGCAGCCTTCTGATATGTATAGCACAGGGGGTTATGATCGGGTCTCTGATCATAACCATACCTCTCAACTCTACAGATTTTTGCAGAATGTCCAGATTTTTACCTATTTTTCATCTGTTTATCACAAAATTTTCTGGAAAATTAGTGGCAAATCATTAAAGACTGAAGTTAGAAAATAATGACAGACATTTGAGTTTCAGACTTCATACCCTTCAGAAAATTCATGGTAATGTAAAACCTGTTATTCTATCAAGTTTCTAGGTCTGTAAGAGCAATATTTAAAAAAAGGTGTCCCTATTTTTGGGCCCTTGTCCCACTTTTATTAATGGTGCTGTCCAGATTTCTTCCTCTAAGAGGTTGAGAGGCATGTAACCTGCTTATTATGTGTTTGAGACAAGGATGCCAAGAAATAAACCTCAACTGCGAAGCTTCAGAGGTGAATCTTGGCATCCATGTTGAGTACACGTCAAGTATATAATAATCACAGTCAGTATTGGACCCTCCTCATCTAGAGGGTGCGTTATTCCCATTAAACCTGCCCTCAAGATGTTGGGGGCCCAATATTGACTGTGATTGGCTACTTTGTGTTTTAAATATGATTCAGTTTATTTGTGAATTGTCTGATGAAGGGTACTTCACTCAAAAGCACTTATGTTGAGTGTCTTAATAAATAACTGGTGTTTTACAGCGTGGTGGTTCGAATTTTGTTATTACTTTCTTCACTTGCTTTGGTTGCTGAATTTTAACCTTTAGTGTACTAGGTCCTGCTTTGACTCTTTTGGACTTAATAACATCAATACGTATCGAGAAAAGTACAGACATGTCCACACACAAAAATATTTAATATAATAAATACATAAACAAAAAATAAAAGCACAAAATAGCAAACTCAGATGTCCTTCAAATGAGAAGAAAGCAAATATCCTTATTACTTTAGAGTTCCCCTGCACACCTTACTGATTCATGCTAACCTTACCCCTAATGCTCTTAACCTTAAGTCAATACTTTACCTTTAAAAAAAAACTTTCTGTAACACTACCACTATTCAGACAATTTAGGAATGAAGCTGTTTTTTTTTTTTTCCTTTTGTGATCTGTTTTTTTTTTTGAGTTTTAACTTTTTGAGGGTTTGATTTTTTGAAATGCATGGAATAATAATTTGTATTTCAGCATTTTAATTATTCACTATATATATATATATATATATATATATATATATATATATATATATATATATATATATATATATATCCATCATAGTAGATACTGCAGTAAACTATATGATACAGTGGAGTAACATGTTCAGAGTATAGTGCAATTATTACCTCAGATATTCATATATGCTGTAGGTTGCAGCAGGAATTGTGGGTGCACAGAGACCAGGACCTTAAGGTTCCTCATCTCATACAGCAACATGTGGGCCTCTAACCTGCCCTTGACAAGAGTAAGCTGTCACTGTCTGTGTTGCCTACCTCCGCCATGCACATAAGCAAATGTAGTAGCTCTCTGTGCTGGTGAGGCACTTACATTTATCCCTGCTGTGTGGTAAGACTGAGGCATGTGTACAGCAACACCTCATGCTGCTAAAGAAAAGGTGTACACCAACAGGTTTAGCCACCATTGCATGAGCTGAAATAATTACTCTGTGTGACAAGGTCATTAAAAGCACATCAGATGCACAGAGCGACAGTCGATTTCTGGGGGTGCGAACCTGAAATTGCTGTGCCCAGGCAGTTATGAATAACATCTGCTACACAGCATGCAGTGACATGCTGGAGTCACGTATCACATAATGCAGCCTGTATAAACTGTTGGTGCAAAGTCTCAGCTGCTGTAGTGTGTGTATTTGTCTGCAACCTGATGAGGTTTCTGTGTCTCTTGTCAGGCACAAATGAGCTGTATAGACTATGTGTTGAAGGGTGCTGTCCTCAACATGCAAACCAGTTGCAGAGTGTGACTGTGCCTGCAAACTGTGCTGTAGTACTGTGACATGGTATTTGGGGTACAGTGGCTGAAAAATCCCTTTATCAACCTGTGGTATCCTATGGGGAAGGTGCTGCTGTCAGACCCCCATGCCATAACCACCTCACATAGAAGCACCACTACTATGAGACATAGGCCATTCTAGTGACCTAACCCATACCTACATGTTCTTGGCCCTACAGATAGGGCTGTTACAACTAAGGACTATATCCCATTAAACCCTGTGTAGGATTTGTCCCCTGGACTTAACACAGCCTGACCCATGAGGTCAGAAAGATGTTCTCTCACCATTATCACTGCTGGAGGCAGGCCTGGTGGTCATATGGATAAGCTACCATTGTAGTACCTCGCGGGCGGTTCTGCGCAGGTTAGGGTATGTCCACATTGACTGGCAGGTCATTGCACATCTGAGTGACAGTTTTTAGGAAAACACCTTATATTCATCACACATCTGATTGACAGTTTTTTAGAAAAACACCTTTTATTCAGCTGTTCCGCTGTCCTGTTATTTACAGTAATAATTGCTAATTTTCCACAGTCCTAACAAGTGTAATTGTACTGTCTTTTAACTGTAATGACCATAATAACCACTTTTAATGCACCAATCATGTTCCATACAAAAATGTAATGTAATAATCGAATTCTTTTGAAAATAGTAACAACCATTTAATGCACAACTACCTGCCACAAAAGAACTTTTAACAACTGGCTTAACACATTGTTGCCACCTATTGAAATCATGGGTGTCATAGAAAAACGTAAGGTACTAATAGAATGCTTTAGAAAATAGCAACAACCATTTAATGCACAACTAGCTGCCACAAAAGAACTTTTATCTACTGGTTTAACACACTGTTGACACCTATTCAACTCACTGACATCACAATCGATTCCTTACTGTCTTATGCTTAAGTTAGCCATGGCAGTAATCACACCTTTTGTACTCTACTACCTATATAATCTATGGATGCCAGTCGCTAACACCTTTACCTTACAGTTAATTCTTGCCTCACGTACTTGAACTTCTTTTTGTTGGAGAAAATGAACAGGATGAATGACACATACCTGTGCCACATTACCTCGTCACTGACATCGGTGATTACATTTCTTCAGTCCGTTCATTAACTGTATTGAATCATGTATGTCTTTCATTGTTTTGCGTTCTTTAACATACCAATAAACTTGGTTCTGGCATTCAATTTCATTATGGTATTTCTATTTCATTATGGTACTTTATCAACTTTGCTTGATTATTGAACCTGCACTTATTTGTATATATATCAGTATATTTCAGCTGTTTTTATAATGCATGTCCTTTTTACATATATTTCAGCGGATGATTGTAACTGACAGCTACATGAAAGCTAATTAATATGAATGCAGCTTAGAAAGGTATGGGCGTGTTAGGGGCGGGGTTTGCTACTGCACATCCTGTGAGGTACTACACTGGTACATTACTGTCATATGTACAACAGGATAGGGTTCCCATGCCTATCCTGGTGAGACATCAGCAGTCCCTGTAGCATCTGTAGACAATTCAGCCACTGTCTGGTGCCCTGGCCCACCACATCATAACAGTGAAGAGGGGATGTAGAGGCACTGTTTGCAAGACCTGTAAGATAGTGCATGTGTCACTGCCTGGTTAAAGGATAACTCCACCCTCTCCTACAATGTAAAGTAAAACCGCACCCAAAAACTGAAAAAAAACATATCTTTTTCAGCCAGTCTTGAACCTTTCTGCATGGTTAATGCCTCGGTACCAAACAAATGGCTACTATTATTTTCTAATTTGTTACACCCCAAAATGATCTTCTAGGAGGCTGCCATGGCTAGCACTATTTTGTTTTACAGTCAATGCCTTCACCCTCCTGATGTCACTTTAGAGGGACAGAAATCAATCCTTAAAATGAGGGATGATTTACTGTAGCTTTCCCTGTCATCAGTTTACAGCATTGCTGTGACTGCTTACTTTTTACTGCCAGTATCACTCTACATTGTTAATTACTGTGCTTCCTTTGATTTTCATTAGTGGCCACCATTTTAAGGAATGTTTGAATGACAGGCTTGAAAATGTCGCTGAGTTAATTGTTCATTTCAAAGTAACAACTGTAGTTAAGTGTTCAAGTGTGAGAAATCTGACCCCTGTGATTTATAGATTTTACGTAGGCTGAAATGGTTTGGGTTTTATTCAAAGTTTTAAATATTACAGCTAGAATTAAAAGTCTTTGATGCTAATATTCTTTCCTCAACCCCAGAAGAAATGTGCACTTTTACAGAAATTACAGTGTAGAAAAAATGCAAAACCATATACTGACAGAAAGTAAGAAGAATTAGATTAACATATTTGCTTTCTTTCTTTCATTGTGGCACTCAGTTTTATTAAAGGGAAAGACATTTGCATCTGAAAACTAAGTTCCAGGTTACACTGTTTATCTGTAATCTGTAACTGATAAGGCACATTTAAATGTCATTATTTATGAGGCATTGTTTTATTAATGGTGCTGTAGCTGGGATAAGGGATGTAACCTAATTACTCTGCTACTCTTAGTAGCAGTTGTGATGTAACAGCTGAGCAAATGCAGGAAAGAAAGCCAAACATAATTATTAAATTATGTTTTTCTGTACATGAAGTGTTTAGTTTTGGATTACAGGAAAGGAAAAACACTTTGGAAAGAAAAACTTGACTTTTGGTTGGAGTTTCTTTTCATCCTACAGTATGGTTCTAGTATTGGTAGGTACCAGAAACCTGCTTGTACTTCTTAAAGCTTTTATTTCCTTGCATAAAGGAAGGGAAAGCCCACCTACTTTTTTTTAAGCTTAACATCTCAAACCCTATGCAGAGAAATTCATCTCTGCCTGCATGGCATATCATAGACACAGTTTAAACATAGCCGGCCTTAGGCATAGGCCAACTAGACGGCTGCCTAGGGTGCTGCTGTAGCAGGGGGACATTTCCAGTAATATGGATGATGTAGGTAGACCAGGATGGGGGCACCGAGTGGTGTTGTAGGGGCACTGTGGAGACCTTTTGCCTAGGGCACCAGTTGACCAATCTATAGTTTACCCTGCCAGGTACTGCTGTCAATCTTAGATGGGCAATTAATCCTAATGTCAGGAACATAGCAACTGATATAAAACAGGCAGAAAGCTGTGGAACTGTTTTCTGCAGTTTTTATTGCAGGGAGGAGGAGAACATAATCCCTTTCCTACCAAAACAAAACAATGAGATCAGTCAAGGGCTTAAAGGCAGTTGTCACTTCTGGCAAATTTACATAAGCAGGAACAGAGAATTGAAATGCTAAGCTTTAAGTGTTGGTTACTTATAATAGTTAATATGTTAAGATGACTTGAATGTAGTATCAAAGATTTCTGTGACATTTAGGGAAAAATCAGAAAATATTTTTTTCTTGTAAAGTATCAGCATGTTTACCATTTTCAAGCACCCCCTACAACATACAGGACAGAACTGCAGAAAGAGAGACAAGTGGTAACTCTATCAAGTATGTGCACTGATAACGTTCATGAAAAGATCTTTTTCACTTTTTTGTGACATCCTCCCAGAGAGGGATGCATATCTGGTATACTCAGATCCATGTTAAGTGAGTCCCATTGACTTTGAGTCAGTCCTTACATTGCTAGAGTACATGAGCATTTTGTAGTCCACAAAGGAAATGTGGCCATTGATGGCAACCATAACATACAGCTGAATTTACTTTACTATACTTTTACTATGTCCTGTTGCATTAAAGATGTTAACTAAAGGAAATCAGAAGTACTTAACTGTGTTTAACACCGTACTTTTACTATGTCCTGTTGCATTAAAGACAAGAAAAGGAAATCAGAAGTACTTAATTGTGTTTAACACCGTACTTTTACTATGTGCTGTTGCATTAAAGACGTTAAGAAAAGGAAATCAGAAGTACTTAACTGTGTTTAACTGTTTAAACACACACACACACACACACACACACACACATACAGACACACACACACACACACACACACACAAACACACACACACACACACAGGTGTGTGTGTGTGTGTGTGTTTATGTGTAGACACACACATACAGTTACACAAAATTTCTATTTATTTATTTATTTAGTTATTTATTTTACATTTGTTTACCGAGAAAGTCAGATTAGACACAGGTCCTTTTTCAATGGAGGCCCGGGGAGAAAAGCTCCACTTATATGAATTACAAAAAATGTAGAAATTGACAAATATGTAAGACATTCTGCAAGAATACAATGGAGTTCCACAGGTTACACAGGTTAGAAATGTATAAATATACAAGACGTGATGGGTGTATACAATAACAATTACATGCCGATGGATAGGGCAGATTTTCATGAGAGAACATATACACCACACTTTAAACATGCTTATTAACAGTGTAGATTAATTAGAGACTAGTTTCCTGACATTTAACTCTTTATATGCTAGTAAGTTATTCTATTTTGATTTTTTTCCTTAGAGGACGTGAAGTACATACACAGGCATATAATCTAGTTCTCTGTTTTACACACACACACACACACACACACACACACACACACACACACACACACACACGCATTCTTGTTTTTATACACATGTACTTTATATATATATATATATATATATATATATATATATATATATACACTTGTTTCAGTTTGATAACTGGGGAAGTCCACTGGGCCATGAGGAGCCCATTTTCAGTGGAGGCATGGGGAGAAAAGCTCCAGAAACTATTACAATATGAAACAAAGCTATATAGAAATCAATTGTTTTTAGAGAAAAATACATCATACAGTATAGTAAGTTCACAGAGTATGCAATACAGTAGATTCACAGAGGAATAGATATTACTATTCAGTAAAAGAATGTGGGTTAACACAATTCTGATACAGACAAAATGAGAAATACTTGTGAATATATATATATATATATATATAAAAAATAGTTTTTTTTTTTTTCTTTTGAGAAAGGACTAGGTTCAGTGGATGATTTTCTTACCATGTATATTTACAGTATACATATATATATATATATATATATATATATATATATATATATATATATCTATCATCAGCCCCCTTTTTCCCATTTTCCTACATGAGGTCGAGGTATCATGTTAACTGTCGCCAACTCTCTTGATTCAGTGCCACACTCCGGCCTTCTTCAACACTCATACCTGTCTCAGATCTTCTTTCACACAATCCATCCACCTCTTTACTGGATATCCTCACTTCCTTGTACCTTCTTCCTGTCTGTCCTAAATCTTCCTCACCAGATTGTCTTCTGCTTTTCTGCACGTGTGTCCAAACCACTGTTATCTCTTGTTTTTGATCTTTTCTGCAATTGGAGCTACTTTGACCTCTGCCCTTATGTCTTCATTTCTTGATCTGTCCGACGGTGTGCATTCTACCACCCTTCTCAGGACTTCATTTCCATCACCTCTAGCTTTTTCAGCTGTTCTGCCTTTCCTCACCAGATTTTTGTACCATACAGTCGTACTGGTTGCACCACTGTCTTGTAAAATTACTTTTCAGCTTCTTTAGCATTCTTCTGTCATAGACTACACCTGACACTCTTATGCCAGTTGGCTGCAGCCCCTCTGATTCTAGTTTTGACCTCTTCATTCAGACTTCCCTTCTCCTCAACCACCCCTCACAGATACTTGAAGCTGTTTACCTGTTCTGCTATCTTCCCTTCTATTTCTATTCTCGGCTTCTTGTGATTTCCCCAATTTGCTGCCATTATCACCATCTTATCTATGCTTAGTTTCATCTCATGTGCCTTCAGTTATACATTCCATTCCCCTAACCTTTGCTGAAGTTGTAGCTCAGAGTCTGTCTGTACTGCCACATCATCTGCATACAGCAGCTTTGTTGATCTGTCCCCTCCAACCTCTTTGCTAATGTAGTCCATCACCAGTATGAACAGCAGCGGGATCAGAGCTGAACCGTGGTGCACACCCATTCCCACTGGTAGCCCATTATGAGGCTGAACACTGTTCGTCTTGAGTCACTGGGTCCTTGTATATAGCCTGCACTAATTCTACCAATGTTTCTTGGACTTCAAACCACTGCAGTACTGTCTAGATCAGCTTTCTTGGGACCTTGTCATATGCTTTCTCCAAGTATAGGAATGCCCAGTTAGACTCTCTCCTCATCTGTAGATTATTCTCAGGTATCTGTCTCACTGCAAACATTGGGTCAATTGTGCTACATCCTGATCTGAATCCTAACTGCTTATCTCCCATCTTACATTCTACTACTCTGTGTATCCATTTATCAATCACCCTCTCCAGAACTTTCATGCAATGTGATAGGAGTTTGATGCCTCTGTACTGCCCGCAGTTGTGGATGTCCCCTTTGTTCTTGTACACTGGCATGAGTATACTTATTCTCCAGTCATCTGGGATACATCTTTCTCTCTCCATTGCAATGACTACCCTCAGGAGCCATTTCTCCCCTATCTCACCTATCATCTTAATCATATCTGCTGTGACCTCATCTGAGCCTGCTGCTTTCCCTGACTTTATTTTCCTTAGTGCTGTTCTTACTTCTTCTAGGGTGGGCTCCTCTTCTTCTCTCATTGTAGGCTGTTTCTGGGGCAGTGCAGCTTCTGTGAGGTTTTCTTCATTCAGAAGTTGCTGGGAATACTTCTTCCATCAGCTTTTGATGTCCTGTGGACTGGTGAGCAGGTTGTTGCTGGTATCCCTTATGAAGGGCGTCTAACTATCTTCTTTATCTTTCTGTATCTGTCTTGTAACCTGATATAGTTTCTTTGTACTACTTACTGTGTTACTTTCCAGACGTTGACAGAGTGCCTCCGATGCCCAGTTCTTTGTTATTGCAACTTCTTTCTTACCTAACCAGTAGTCCTTCCTAGCCTGGTAAGTCCTTCTGCCTTTTGATGACTTCCTGTACTTGCATTCCACCACACACTTTCCTTATGTACCTTATTTCCATACCTGGCTCAGCCACATACCTTTTCTGTAGTCCTAACACATGCTGTTGTTAAGCACTGCCATTCTTGTTCAACTCCACCTATTTCCTCCTCCTCTTGCGGTGCTAGAGCACTGAGTTATTCCTTGAACTGTTGTACTTTCTCTACATTCAACTTCCAGGTCTTCAGCCTGGTCTCTGTTGACCTTAGATTGTTCTCTGACCACCGCTTGCAGCTCATAGTGGCAAATAGTGGTTTATACTGTGGGCAGACTGTTTCACTGGGGATGACTTTACAATCATGGATTCTAACTGGGAGAACTACTCAAGTACTAACTCCCTTGCCCAATGCTACCTAGAATTTATAAACTCGAATGCCCTGGATCAACTGGTCAACACCCCCACCAGAGGGAAAAACATATTGGACCTGGTCATCACCAACATGGGCGACCGGAGGTCAACCCCCTTGCTTGTTAGATCAGACCATAGACTAATCACTCTGGATATCCACATTCTGCCCCCACCCCTAGTCAAGAAAACCACCATGAAAAATTTTTCAAAAGCAAACTTCACGTTACTTAAGACTGAGGTGGAAAGGTTCACAGCCCCCATGCTAAAAGACAATGCTGTCCAAGCTGCTGAAACCTTTACAAAGGCACTCTATGAGCATCTGCAGGAATGCATGGATCATGCTATCCCAAGTAAAACCAAGCCTCACTCCCCCAAGTAAAGGAAACCAGTCTGGTGGACCCCTGCCATAAACAAGCTATACAACAGAAGGAGGAAACCAGTACAGAAAAGAGTAAATTCCCAAGAAGGAAAGACATCCCTGATCAGTATCAGCAAGAAACTATGATCCTTCATTAAACCGTCCAAGGCTAGTTTCAAAAGAAAAATTGCCAATGACTCCAAAGATAACCACAAAGCATTCTTTAGCTATGTCAAGAACCTAAGTGGAAACTCTCAGATCTGCTCTGAGTTAGTGCAGAATAGCACAAAATACACTGAACTGACTGATATTGCAAACATTCTGGCGCACCGGTTTAGTGCAAACTTCACCCCCCCTCTCACCCCCTAAAGGGCCCATAAGCATATCAGAAGAATGTAGGGCCCCATCAATCACCGATGCACAGGTTAAAACAGCCCTATACAAAGCCAAAAACACAGCTTCAATGGGACCGGACGGGGTCCTAGGCTGTGTCTTACAAGAGCTCCAAAATGAACTAACACCTCACCTAAACACAGTGTTCAAACTCAACCTCTCTACAGGCTACGTACCATAGAGTGGTGCACAGCAACAGTTATCCCACTCCACAAAGGTGGAGCCAAAATGGACCCCAGGAACTATCGCTCTATAAGCCTGACTAGCCTAGTCTGCAAGGCTATGAAATGCATCATCATGGAACTCATTAACAGAGACATTGGGAACCTCCAAACCTTGGACCCTATCCAGTTTGGTTTTGTTAAGGGCAGATCATGCCTCCTAAACCTGGTGGACTTCTTTGAGATGGTTACCAAGGCATTAGATGAGGGAAAGGAGGTCCACACAGCCTACCTAGACCTTGCAAAGCTTTCAACACCATTCCCCATTATAGTATTATAGACAAGCTCACCAGCTTGAACATAAACTCCTACATCATGAGATGGGTTGCCAACTGGCTCATGGATAGAACCCACATGGTGAGAGTTGCAGGCTCTACATCCGACTCTAAACTGATTACAAGTGGCATCCCCCAGGGCTATGTCCTATAACCCCTCCTGATCGGTATATACTTCTCAGAGGTATGGGCAAGCATAGGAGGACTATGGCTGACCAAGTTCACAGACGACTGCAAACTAGGGGCCATAATTGATTTTCTGGCTGATACAGACACCCTTCAGATGGGTCTCATTGAGACGGATACCTGGTGTCAAAATCATGGCCTCAAGCTAAATGCCAAAAAGTGCATAGTCATCCCCTTTGGAAAAAACAAAATACCTGTGAACTACCACATAGATGGTAGTCCGCTAAATACAGAAAATGTAATAAGGGATCTGGGGACCCAACTAGATAGTAATCTCTCCTTTGATAATCATATTGCCAAGGTTGTTAGAAACTCCTTCATCTTCCTCTCTTAAAACCTGGTTGCCTCGTGGTTTTGGCATCTTTTCAGGCTTGTTGGCTGTTGGTGAAGCACCCACCAAGAGGAGAAAATGCTGAGAGAAGAAAGGAGCCACTTCTGAGACTTTAAGTATTTTTCCTCTGTTTATTTGCTAAGTTTTTCTGCATAGCCACCTATTTTGAGCATTTTCTGGCTTGTTAAATTTGATTTCTGCATTAGTAACTGTATTTAGAGCACAACCTAGAGCTGTTTACTGAATTTCCTGTTTGCACTTATTTTTAAAATTGTTTCTTTCTCAAAACTTGCATTTTATCTGTCTTTGGCCTAGCACTCTTGTGTGGGGTCATTTACTGCACTGTTATAACTTGTTGATACTTGTTAACCTCTGCTATCTCTGAAAAACAAAAAAAAAAAATCTTGCTTTTTTCCCACTTTTCTGAGATTTAAAAAAGTTCAGTTACAGGCTTGCTGTTCTTGAACTGTTTGTAAGTTTCTGTGAGGCCATTTTTTGCTTGGGCTAAAGAAAAGTCTCTCTGTTGATCAGTGGCAGTGAAAAACATTGAGCAGCCTGCCTGCCCCTGTGGGAGTGGTTACTGACTTGAAACTGTAGTTTTATTGGCCATTCTGGGTCAATTCCAAAACTCCTTCATCTTCCTCTCTTAAAACCCTCTTTTGCGTGGTTTTGCGCGTTTTTGTGCATAGCGCAACAGCGGGCAGTGCCGCCTAATTGGGTTTAAACTATTCCTGGCTCCACAAAGTCTGCTCTTCACTTTTTCCCTTAGAACTGCTCTATCTCTCAATTTAAACACCATATTCTCATTCTAAGGCCCTTTACTGGTCCAATTAAGTAATCCTACAAGTTAGCACTATTAAACCATAAGCACTACTTACTCTTATACTCTCTACGATTACCCTGTCCTCTATTGGTCCATCTTAAATTCAGTTTCACTGTTACTCTAGCATGTCCAAAGGTCAGTCAATGGTTTCTCTCCAGTCCAGCTGGTGAATCTGGGAATTTTGAGGCAATGTTACAACTGTCTCATGTACACGGACAACCCTCTCCTCCTCCAAACAGGTTCAAATATATGTGAGAGATGCAACTATTTAGCCAAACTGGAGGCTGAGCTCTCTCATCTCAAAACTGGTGTAACCAGTCAGGAGGAGAAGGTAACCTCACACAACACAATTCCAGTATCACATAGTCCCACCACATCAGCGAATCAAACACATAAATACACAAAAACATACTCGGAGGCTCTAAATAAAAATCTACCTAAGCAACAGAGACCTCCAAAGCAGACATCCAAGCAAACGCTACCTCAAAACAAAACACACACAACACATAACCCACAAAGTCAGTGTGCCAAGCAGCCACAGCCCTTAAGGCTGAATTACACACCTGATACTGTTGTTATAGGTGACTCTGTTTTCAGACACACTGACGTCCCGCTCACCAGGCTGAATAAAGAGAAGGTCACAGTGAGCTGCCTGTCGGGTGCTTGGATCCGACACATAACGCAAGCACTCAGGTCACTCCAAAGCAAATACAAATATGACTCAGTCATTGTACATGCTGGTGTGAATGACCTGAGACGTACCTCCCTGGACTACATGAAAAGAGACATAGAGGAGCTCTCTGATCATGTAGCCCAGGCTGGTATGACCCTGACCTTGAGCAGCATCTTACCCTCACCTAGAATGATGCCACAGTACAAAGACAAAATGATCGATTTTAACAATTGGCTAAAATTTTGGTGTCATTCAAAGGGGATCCAGTGTCTGTCAGCCTGGGATGACATGCTCGACAAGCCACGTTGCTTCGCTAGGGACAGCTTGCACCTTTCACCACTGGGCTTTCGGATATTGGCAAAGGCTCTTGCCACCCCCATAGTGCCTTTTTTAGACAAGGCTCAAAAGTCAAACCCACCCCCATAGACAGCACAAGGAACAAGAAACTAAGGGTAATGCTGCTAAATGCCAGAAGTCTTAACCTCAAGATGCACGCACTCGAAGCTCTCCGAAGGTAGGAGAACATCGATATCTGTGCAGTGACAGAATCCTGGTTCAAGGCTCCAGAGAGCACCCCAGCACTACCAGGCTATACCTCATATCATGCTTTTCGGCCCCAAAACCCGGACCGAACCACAAAAGGAGGGGGAGTTTCCATATTTATCAAGGATATCCACACCTCCAGGTTAGTGGCATTGCACGAAGTATCAGAGACCATCCATGTACAACTAACAGTGGGCAAGACTGCTTTTCAGTTTATAGCATCCTACAGACCACCGTCTCAAAGTCAGGAATCCCATTCGGCTTTCCTGAAAACATTGGAGAACATGAAGATCTCTCCGAACACCATTATATTGGGCGACTTCAACTACCCAAACATTGACTGGAAGCACTACTCAAGCCCCAGCACCTTAGCCTAAAGATTCCTGGAAATTATAAACTCAAATGCTATGGAACAACTAGTCACCACTCCCACAAGAGGGGACAACATACTAGACCTGATCATTACCAACATGGGGACTCTATGCTCCACACCAGAAGTATATCCCTCATTGGTAAGATCAGACCATAAATTAATTTCACTGGATGTCCACATCCTGACCCCACCCCCAGCCCAGAAAACCACAGTGAAAAACTTCTCAAAAGCGAACTTCTCACTTCTCAAAACTGAAGTGGAATCCTTCAAGGCCCCAGGGCCAGTGGAAACTACAGCCCAAACTGCAGAATCCTATATAAATGCATTCTACGGACATCTCCAGGAATGCATGGATCATGCTATCCCAAACAAAAGTATATCCCTCATTGGTAAGATCAGACCATAAATTAATTTCACTGGATGTCCACATCCTGACCCCCACCCCCAGCCCAGAAAACCACAGTGAAAAACTTCTCAAAAGCGAACTTCTCACTTCTCAAAACTGAAGTGGAATCCTTCAAGGCCCCAGGGCCAGTGGAAACTACAGCCCAAACTGCAGAATCCTATATAAATGCATTCTACGGACATCTCCAGGAATGCATGGATCATGCTATCCCAAACAAAACCAAGACCCAATCATCCAAAGGCAGGCGTCCAGTCTGGTGGACCCCTGCCATAAATAAACTGTACAACAGAAGGAGGAAGCTACTACATGATAGAGCAAATTCCTAATAGGAAAGGCATCTCTGATCAGTACTAGCAAAAATTACGATCCCTCATAAAATCCTCCAAGGCCAGCTTCGAGAGAAAAATTGCACAGGACACCAAAAACAATCATAAGGCTTTTTTCAGTTATGTTAGAAACCTGGGATGCAACTCCCAGACTCGTTCTGAGTTGATTCTAAATGACAAAAAATACACTGAACCCACAGACATCGCCAATATCCTGGCAGACAGGTTCAGTGCAAACTTCTCCACCCCAAAAGTGCAAGTATCTATCCCGGCAGAGGGCTGCCTCCCAAACATCTCAGATGCTCAGGTGAAGGCTGCCCTCTCCAAAGCAAAAAACACTGCTTTCATGGGACCAGATGGTGTCCCAGGTTGCGTCCTACA